>NC_077228.1:334215319-334517242 GCF_027887165.1 Monodelphis domestica
GGGAAGAAAAATGTATAAGAAGATTGGAAAGTTGGAAGGAGGCAGATCATTAAGATCATTTAATAATGTGAAACAATTTTATATTTCACCCTGGACATAATAGGGAGCCACTAGAATTTATCTAATGGAGTTCAGTATGGTCAGATCTGCATTTTAGGGAAGTTGGTTTGGCATGTGAGTGGAGGATGGACTGGAGTGAGGAGAGACTTGAGACACTCTGACCAACCAGCTGACTTTTGCAACTGAACAGATATGAGGTAATGAGAGCTTGCATGAAGGTGGTTACAATGTCAGAGGAGAGAAGAGAGTGTATATGAGAAATGTTAGGAAGGTAGAAACAATTGGACTTGATCACTAAGAACCAACCATGGGATTTTACTATTATAACTGATGACTCATTGTAATTCATTTGTCTGTTTTGCCAATGAGCCACAGAAAGTACCCACTATTGGAATATGGAAATATTTCTTCTCATGGTTGTGGGATGACAGAGTGGCTGCTTTTTCCAACCAACATATGTGATGATTAGATCCTTGGGAATGACATAAGGGAACTCTGAACACATTGTGAAAGATTTCCAAATAGAGTAAGACTTTTCCTTTCTTTATATAGATGGATGGTTCTGCAGTTTTAGGATAATTTTAAAGTTGCACACCACATAAAACTGAATATTACTATGTCCAGATTGATGAAGTAAGCAGTTATCTTTGATTAATTGATTATAGATAATCTCTGTACTTGACTACCAAGTAGAATATTATAGAATGTTTTATATATATCTAATTTTAATTATAATGGATATTTTATTAATTTTAATTCATTATAATTTTAATAAGTCCATGCATTAAGGTTAGTAAATTTCATAATTCATAGGTCAGTGACTTAATGAGATTACAAATAGATATGTATATCAAAGTTCATAAAAGACTTCCCAGGTTTCTTTGAAACCATCTCAATTATTCTTTTTTGTAGCATAATAATATTCTCTCACATTCCACACATAACTTGTTGAGCCATTTTCTTATTGATGGACACCCCTTTAGTTTCCAATTCTTTGCCACCACAAAAAGAACTGTTATCAATATTTTAACATTTTATTTATGGGTCCTTTTTCTCTTTTTTTGATCACTTTGGTATATAGACCTAGTAGTGCAACTGCTAGTTGAAAAGGTATACACAATTTTTGGTTATAGTTTCAAATTCCTCTCCAGAAATTATTGGCCAATTCATAGCTCCACCAATGGTGTAATACCCAATCAGAATGTAATGTTTTCATGGACAAGAAAAATCATTAGAATTTTATTTTGGGGGACCTCAGTAGCTTTGGCACAAAAAGGATGTAGAGATATAGAAGAAATTATTAGGTTACCTAAAGGAGTCGTTGTGATGTAGTAGAAATATAGCTGATTCTGAAATAAGAATCCATGGTATTGAATCCTGGCTCTGATTACTTTGTGACCTTGGGCATAAATCTCCATGGCTTTCAAATTCTCCAATGTAAAAATAAGAGAATTTATGTAGATGACTTTGAGGTCTCATCTAGCTCTAAATGTATGATTCACAAAGATTGCTTCCTTGGATGATGACTGTGGTGCTGGACTGCAAATAGGATCTCATGAGTATAGTGTCATAATCTGTCTTCATCAGGATACAAGGAGGCATAGAATACAGATGACCCAATTTACTGAAAATTTCTTCTTCCCTTGTGGCTCAACTATGACACTACCTTCTCCAGGAGCTTTCCCTGATCCTCCCCATCACTGCAGATCTCTACTCAAATTTTCTTAAGGCATTTTGTTAGTTCTTTCTTTTGTCTCTTAACATAATATCTGTAGTTATTTTTGTTTAATAATATGCCATATCATGATAGATTTAGAATTAGAAAAGCCCTTAGATATCCAGCTCTCTCATTTTTACATTTAAGGAAATTGAGAACCATTCATGTCATAATGATAATTGCAGTCAGTTAATGTAATCATTGCAAGCATTAGGCACAAATTTCAATTCCTCTGACTCTGTCTAGTGTTCCTATTCAATTGTAAATGCCATGAGGTGTGGCACACTGTTGCTTTTAAAATTTGTATCTTTGACACTTAAGATCACCACTTCTTTCTAGGATTGGTTTTGGTGAGAGACAATTGCTTTTTGCTCATTGTTTCTTATCTTAAATCTTTGTGTCAGTGAGAATTGGCCTACCCTGGAGGGTGAGAAAGAACCCAGGGGCATTGATCCCACCCCCAACTACTTCTTAACCCCAACACTCACTGTGCTGCTATCTTCTCATCACACTTTGGGGGCCCCTGCTTCCCTCTGCTGTGCAAAGGCAGATGCTTTAGTTATTTAAATAAAAGCAAATAGAACTTAGAAATAAAACTATTATTTTATTTATTTAAATTTACTTAAGTTAAATTATTTATAATTATTTAAATTAAATTACATAACTATTTGAAATTATTATTTAAATGATCATTAATTTAAATGGAAAGTTTTTACTGATTTTAAAAAAGAAAGTTTTAAAGAGAAAATACTATGTTATTTACAATGTTACTAACCATTGGTGTCCTTTATAATCTGTTAGTTCTATGTATTATACAGAAATATGTACATGGGAGAACATACACACATATATTTTTGCAAAGTTTAAAATAATAGGGGGTTCTCTATTAGATTCAATTTAGAAACAAAGTTTTTGGTGGCTTGTAGAATTTACTTTTGTTTTTACTATGCTTGTGCCTATTGTTCTTTAAATGTTTTCTGCCTTCATTCCTTTGCTAAAGGAGTTCTTTGAAATTTACTTTTCCCTTAACTTTGCAGCTATTCCTTCCTTTCAAGACCAAGTTCTGATGTCATCTCCACAAAGATTTTTCTTGCAAGGTGGACTAGAAGTAATCACTTAATCTTCTGAACTAACATAGTACTTTGTATATCTTCATCATACTTATTTTATCATAGTTAAGTATGTTTAATGGCGTTGTGGGAACTATGTCCTGTCTTACTCTTCCTTATTTCTGTAACCATGTCTAGTATTATACCATAGATGTAGAAAGTATTGGGAAAAGTGTTTTTGGAATGAATTAAAAGCATATACTTTATGGCTGATAGGCAGATTTACTTTTGAAGGATATGGATGTTCTTTCCATTTTTAAAAAGAAACAAATTACCATTGACTTCAGTTTGTTGGAGTATTTCTTAGAGATCAATATTAAAAATTAGACAGCTTTTAGTTAGCTTCAAAATCAGCTAACAAGACCACTGGCAAAACTAATGGCAGTGTCTTCTATTATAAAATCTTTTATTTTTTTTTAAATGTGTGACTATAAACTTAAATAACAAAAAATATATTTTCAATAGAAGATTATAGTTTAAATGGGGGGGAGGACAAAGAAGAATAAGCATTTATATAGTGCCTTCTATGTACTCGGCACTATGCTAAGTGCTTTACAAATATCTTCTCATTGGATTCCCACAATAAGCCTGCAAGAGTTCTCTGTTTTACAGTTGAAGAAACTGTAGCAGAAGTTAAATGGCTTGCCCAGGGTCAGAAATCTAATAAAAGTATTTGAATCTGGATTTAAACTTGTCTTTCTGATTTCAGGCCCAGTGCTCTGTCCACTGTGCCACTTAGATGCCTTTAGTGGTACTGCATTATTTTATAATTGAATAGGATCATTATTTCTAATGGAAGAATTTCAGATTTCCAATGATAAATAAAATTTTGTTTTCTTACCTAAAACTCCAAATCAGTAGCTCAGATTGAAAGTATTGTGTCTTTTCTGAACTATCCTAGTTGAATAAAGAGAAATGAGTTTGTTTAAAAGAAATTTGAATAAGGCTAACTTCCCAAATTGAATTTTAATTCACTTTCTTTCATAATTTCACTACATTACTTGGAGTTCTTCTGATTCATCAGCCTTTTCATCTGGAAAACAAAAGGCACCTCTCTGCACATTGAACCATCTTAGAAAATTGTAAAATTGTTGGGAATGTAGTACCAAAGAGGAAGAAACCATTCTAACAAAAGTGTAAAATCCTTTGAAGCTTATTGTCTCTTATCTTATTTATCTGCTTCTTTTTATTCCTACTTTTGGACTTTTGTTGTGTAGATTGAACAGGGTAGATTGAGAGGCTGTGATAGTATCAAGAAATCCAGGCTATCTTGTTTAACCTTTTCCAAATTAACTGAACAATGTTCAACTTAGAGGCAACATGATGTCAACAAGAAATAAGCACTGTACCCACTGGACATGCATTCTAATCTTAGATTATGATTTCATTTCTTCATCTATAAAATGAGAATAGTGGCATCTACCTTTTTTTTTTCTCACTGTGTTATGTGAATTAAATGATGGAGAACATTGAAAGCAGTAAAATGATATACAATCAAGCTTTGATTCTGAAACTTAAATTTCTATGACCCTCAGTTTCCTCATTTGTAAAATGAGGGTGAGGACTTGATGACTTTTAAAGCCTGATCCATTTTAATTGTAAGGAAGCTAAGTTTCGCCTTTGACACAAGTTTGTACTTTTCCTATTGTGCCAAATAAATTAATAAAACTTTTACTATTATTGCTAATAATGATAATAAATTTAAACCTATTCTAAGGTGACATATGGACAATAATTAGCTCTTTGTGCACAAAAACTTTTAATTTTGTCTTTGTATCATCAGCACTTTGCATAGTGCCTAGGACATAGGAATTTCATAAATGTTCATTGAATCAATGAATGAATGTGACTCTGATATTAAATGACATTTAATAAAGAAACCATAATTAGTACTTATGTTCTCAGTATTTATGAAAACTACCTTCTTTTCTTTTTCAGTTATCATGTGCTATCTTTGTCTTACTCAATTTCCTTTCCTAGTTTTGCTTCTCCTAATTTATGGAGATGTGCTCAGATCCAAATTTCTTTTCTTTTGATACTTATAGGTTCAGGTAATCAGTTCTTGACTTTTGTAGATGAATTATCAGTGACTTTTCCTAATTATTCTATCGCATCTATGAAAAATCTTCATTGACAAAGGGCCCTTCCTTCCTCATTACAGAAGCAAATAACTATTGATCAACTTCCACTAATGGAAATGAGTACTAAGGAATGACAGTACCCCACAGATATCTATTTCCAGACTAGTCCTCAATGCCAGCATCTGGGGATAGGGAAAAGGGCTGGCAATCCCCCTTTAACTGTTAAACAGCTGCCATTTATAAGACAGGTGGACCACCCTAGTTAAAGTAGTAGAACACCCTGAGTTCAGGTGTCAGCATGTGCCAGGAAAATTAAACTACCACCACCACTTTTTTTGGAGACAAATGTAGTATATTAATATTTACTTAAGTAAAGCATAATGCTTGGGGATAGGGAAAAGAAAAAATAACATCAAACCAGTTCAACAAGAGGGAAGGGGCAGCAGGATAGAAGCTACACAACCCATCACCTTACCCCTGGGGTTACAAAGAGTCTTTGAAGTCAAGAAGTTATTGGGGAGCAGATATTTGGGAATGTGGCAAAGCCTAGTCATCAGGGAGTGAGTGGTCTGTGATTATTGCTTCTACTCAGTTAGGTAAAATCTATCGAGAGAACTTAAAGGAGAAAACTGGAATGAATCATTGATGAGTTCAGGGTGTAATAATGATGCTAATAAAGGTGTTAATAATGAGGATACTGTGGTGTATTTTTTTAGATGTTTACAAAGTATTCAGTTCTCCACTGGGCACAGTGCACAAACTAGCTTGGAGACTATTATACATATAAAATCTATTTATATTACATAGTTGAATATAAGGATTAATAACAGGATGCCTTAACTGTAAGGGAATTATATCCTCCACCCACTTTCCTTTCAACTCAGGGTAAAATATTTTGTTTAGGGAATGCATCCAAGCTACACTTCGAAATTCCTTATCAGTACGTAACCACCCCAAACTGCTCTCTGATTAAGCTATCTACAATCCTTATATAAAAGTAAATTATGTATATTAAGAGTGTCTCCAAGTAGGTAAAGCCAGTGAGCCAAAATGTCTCATATGCTCACTGAGCAGGTCTTCTGGTTTTTCTCCTTTCACACAAAAGTTTTCACAGCAGCAGATATATACCAGTTTTCTTCCAGATGTTTTTCCACAATGAGGAAAGGACAAACACTCAAGATATTTCCAGTTTCTCTTTGTTTTCTGTCAAAAGCAGAACTATGGTTAGAGAGAGTAGTGCTGACAAGTCTCCATAAAAGTCAGAGACTAACTGCCTCAGAACTCTTCTTGCCTTTCTCCCTTCAAAATTTCAAACCCCCTGCACAGAATTCTTTCTTCCTCAGCTATTCTCCAGCCTCTGAGACAGCCTTACAAAATTCCTTATTTTATCAAACCATATCAATATATTCATTATTTCCTTTCTGTTAAGGTAAGGGGGAACATGTGCTTGAGAAGGCAGAGGAAATGTGGAAAGGAAGTCAGCAGCTCTCACTAAGAATCCAGAATAGCCTTGTGAGCTATAGGAGTACAGAGAAGATGGAAGCTAGGCCTGGAGGGCCATTTTGAGTTGAGACTCCAATTCAGATATGGCTCAACTCCCTAGGAAAGAGAAGGGTGTTTACTACCATCTTCCCTCTCAGAACTCTGAACCCAAGAGTCTTTGGAATAGTAATGCTATTGTCCCAGTGTCAGCAGCTATCATCCTAGTAAGCAACTTCTATGAAGATGCCACTTAACTACAGTTTCTTTTTTTTTTTAATAATTTTTATTTGATCATTTCCAAGCATTATTCATTAGAGACAAAGATCATTTTCTTTTCCTGTCCCCCCATCCCCACATAGCTGACGCATGATTCCACTGGGTTTCACATGTGTTCTTGATTTGAACCCATTTCCATGTTGTTGGTATTTGCACTAGAGTATTCATTTAGAGTCTCTCCTCAGTCATTTCCCCTCAGCCCCTGTAGTCAAGCAGTTGCTTTTCATCGGTGTTTTTACTCCCACAGTTTATCCTCTGCTTGTGGATAGTGTTTTTTAGATCCCTGAAAGTTGTTCTGGGACATTGCATTGACACTAATGGAGAAGTCCATTACCTTCGATTGTACCACAGTGTATTAATCTCTGTGTACAATGTTTTCATGGTTCTGCTCCTTTCGCTCTGCATCACTTCCTGGAGGTTGTTCCAGTCTCCATGGAATTCCTCCACTTTATTATTCCTTTTAGCACACTAATATTCCATCACCAACATATACCACAATTTGTTCAGCCATTCCCCAATTGAAGGGCATCCCCTCATTTTCCAATTTTTGGCCACCACAAAGAGCACAGCTATGAATATTCTTGTATAGGTCTTTTTCCTTATTATCTCTTTCGGGTACAAACCCAGCAGTGCTATGGCTGGATCAAAGGGCAGACAGTCTTTTATCACCCTTTGGACATAGCTCCAAATTACCTTCCAGAATGGCTGGATCAATTCACAACTCCACCAACAATGAATTAGTGTCCCTACTTTTCCGCAACCCCTCCAGCATTCATTACTTTCCATATCTGTCATGTTAGACAGTTTGCTAGGTGTGAGGTGATACCTTGATTTGCATCTCTCTGATTATAAGAGATGTAGAGCACTTTTTCATGTGCTTATTAATAGTTTTGATTTCTTTGGCTGAGAACTGCCTGTTCATGTCCCTTGCCCATTTATCAATTGGAGAATGGCTTGATTTTTTGTACAATTGATTTAGCTCTTTGTAAATTTGAGTAATTAAACCTTTGTCAGAGGTTTTTATGAAGATTGCTTCCCAATTTGTTGCTTTCCTTCTGATTTTAGTTATATTGGTTTTGTTTGTACAAAAGCTTTTTAAAATGATGTAGTCGAAATTATTTATTTTACATTTTGTGATTCTTTCTATGTCTTGCTTGGTTTTAAAGTCTTTTCCTTCCCAAAGGTCTGACATATATACTATTCTGTGTTTGCCTAATTTACTTATAGTTTCCTTCTTTATGTTCAAGTCATTCACCATTTTGAATTTATCTTGGTGTAGGGTGTGAGGTGTTGATCCAAACCTAATCTTTCCCACACTGTCTTCCAATTTTCCCAGCAGTTTTTATAGAATAGTGGATTTTTGACCCCAAAGTTGGGATCTTTGCGTATATCATATATTGTCTTGCTGAGGTCACTTGCCCCAAGTCTATTCCACTGATCCTCCTTTCTGTCTTTTAGTCAGTACCAAATTGTTTTGATGACTGCTGCTTTGTAATACGGTTTGAGATCTGGGACTGCAAGGTCCCCTTCCTTTGTATTTTTTTTTTCATTATTTCCCTGGATATCCTTGAACCTTTGTTATTCCAAATGAACTTTGTTATGGTTTTTTCTAAATCAGTAAAGAAATTTTTTTGAAGTTCCATGGGTATGGCACTAAATAGATAGATAAGTTTGGGTAGGATGGTCATTTTTACTATATTGGCTCGTCCTACCCATGAGCAGTTAATGTTTTCCCAATTGCTCAAGTCTAGTTTTAGTTGTGTGGAGAGTGTTTTGTAGTTGTGTTCATATAGTTCCTGTGTTTGTCTCGGGAGATAGATTCCTAGGTATTTTATTTTGTCTAAGGTGAATGGGATTTCTCTTTCTAGTTTTTGCTGCTGAGTTGTGTTGGAGATATATAGAAATGCTGATGACTTATGTGGGTTTATTTTGTATCCTGCAACTTTGCTAAAGTTGTTGATTATTTCAATTAGCTTTTTGGTTGAATCTCTAGGATTCTTTAAGTAGACCATCATGTCATCTGCAAAGAGCGATAACTTGGTCTCCTCCTTGCCTATTTTAATGCCTTCAATTTCTTTTTCTTCTCTAATTGCTACTGCTAGTGTTTCTAGTACAATGTCAAATAATAGAGGTGATAATGGGCATCCTTGTTTCACCCCTGATCTTATTGGGAATGCATCTAGTTTATCCCCATTGCAGATGACATTAGCTGATGGTTTTAGATATATACTGTTTATTATTTTTAGGAACGACCCTCCTATTCCTATGCTTCCTAGTGTTTTTAATAGGAATGGATGTTATATTTTATCAAAGGCTTTTTCTGCGTCTATTGAAATAATCACGTGATTTTTGTTGGTTTGCTTGTCAATATGGTTGATTATGTGGATGGTTTTCCTAATATTGAACCAGCCCTGCATCCCTGGTATAAATCCTACTTGATCATGGTGGATGACCCTTCTGGTCACTTGCTGAAGTCTTTTTGCTAGTATCCTATTTGAGATTTTTCTATCTATATTCATTAGGGAGATTGGTCTGTAATTTTCTTTCTCTGTTTTTGTCCTGCCTGGCTTTGGAGTTAGTACTATGTTTGTGTCAAAAAAGGAGTTTGGTAGAACTCCCTCTTTGCTTATTATGTCAAATAATTTGTATAGTATTGGGATTAACTGTTCTCTGAATGTTTGATAGAATTCACTGGTGAATCCATAGGGCCCTGGGGATTTTTTCTTAGGGAGTTCTTTGATGGCCTGTTGGATTTCATTTTCTGATATGGGATTATTTAAGAATTCTATTTCTTCTTCTGTTAGTCTAGGCAGTTTGCATTTTTGTATGTATTCATCCATGTCACCTATATTGGTGTATTTATTGCTATATAATTGGGCAAAGTAGTTTTAATGATTGCCTTAAGTTCCTCTTCTTTGGAGGTGTGGTCCCCCTTTTCATCTTTGATGATGTTAATTTGCTTTTCTTCCTTCCTTTTTTTAATTAGATTGACCAGTACTTTGTCTTTTTTGTTTGTTTTTTCAAAGTACCAGCTTCTTGTCTTATTTATTAAATCAATAGTTCTATCACTTTTGATTTTATTAATTTTTCCCTTAATTTTTAAGATTTCTAGTTTGGTTTTCTGCTGGGGGTTTTTAATTTGGTTGCTTTAGAGTTTTTTTATTTGCATTTCCAATTCATTGATCTCTGCTCTCCCTAGTTTGTTAATATATGCACTCAGAGATATAAATTTACCTCTGATTACTGCTTTGGCTGTATCCCAAAAGGTTTGAAAGGATGTCTCGCCATTGTCATTTTCCTTGATGAAATTATTAATTGTTTCTATGATTTCTTCTCTAACTAAAAGATTTTGGAGTATCATATTGTTTAATTTCCAATTAATTTTTGATTTGGTTTTCAATGTACCATTACTGATCATTATTTTTATTGCCTTGTGATCTGAAAAGGCTGCATTTATTATTTCTGCTTTTCTGCATTTGTATGCCATGTTTCTGTAACCTAGTGTATGGTCAATCTTTGTGAATGTGCCATGTGGTGCTGAGAAGGTGTATTCCTTTTTGTCCCTATTTATTTTTCTCCATATGTCTATTAATTCTAATTTTTCTAAGATTTCATTCACTTCTTTTACCTCTTTCTTATTTATTTTTTGATTTGATTTATCTAAATTTGATAATGGTTGGTTCAAGTCTCCCACTAATATGGTTTTACTGTGTATTTCTTCCTTCAATTCTCCTTGTTTCTCCATTAGAAATTTGGGTGCTATATTATTTGGTGCATACATGTTGATTAGTGATATTTCCTCATTATCTAAAGTCCCTTTTAACAAAATATAATTACCTTCCCTGTCCCTTTTAATCAGGTCTATTTTTGCTTTGGCTTTGTCCGATATCATGATTGCAACTCCTGACTTCTTTCTATCAGTTGAGGACCAAAAGGTCTTACTCTATCCTTTAATTCTGACCTTGTGAGTATCTACCCGCTTCATGTGTGTTTCTTGAAGACAACATATTGTAGGGTTTTGGATTCTAATCCATTCTGCTATTTGTCTACGTTTTATGGGTGAGTTCATCCCATTCATGTTCAAAGTTATGATTGTCACTTGTGGAGTCCCTGGCATTTTGATATCCTTCCCTAATTCCAACCTTTCTTTTTCAGCTCTACCTTTTAATCCAGTGATTTACTTTAAATCAGTCCCCCTTGTCCCCTCCCTTGATAGGTTTCCCTTTCTAGCCCCTCCCTTTTTTCTCTCTCCCTCCCCCCTCTTCTTCCGTCCCTTTTTTGTGTTCCCTCCCCCTACCTCCCTTGGTTTTCCCTTCTCCTACCCTTGTTGGGTAAGAGAGAATTCAACATCCAAATGGGTCTGGATGTTCTTCCCTCTCAGAGTTGATTTCCCTGAGAGTAAGGTTTAAGTGAAAACTCTCTTCCTCTCCTTCTTATAGGAGTTTTCTTCCCCTCCCCTTCCCGTGTGAATCTTTGTGTGAAAAAGAGTATTGTATTTGGTTTTTCTTTTCCCCCTATTTACACATTACTCTTTCCCCACATGTTAATGTGCATAGATTGATATAAATTTAGTCCTTACAGAAGAGAGTTTGAGTAAAAGAAAAAGATAACATTTTTCTCCTTTTCCCTTTCCTTCATATTTACCTTTTCAGGTATTTCATGCTCTTTGTTTTTCGATATTGAACTTTCCACAGAGCTCTGGTCTTTTCTTTGCAAAAACGTGGAAATCTTCTATTTTATTGAATGCCCATACTTTCCCTTGGAAGTATATAGTCAGTTTTGATGGATAGCTGATTCTTCATTGAAGGCCCAGCTTTCTTGCCTTTCTGAAAATCATGTTCCATGCCTTATGGTCATTTTGAGTGGCACTTGAAAGGTCTTGTGTGACCCTGATTGGCATTCCTTTATATCTAAATTGTCTTTTTCTGGCTTCTTGTAAGATTTTTTCTTTTGCTTGAAAGCTTTGGAATTTGGCAATTATATTCCTGGGAGTTGTCTTTTAGGGATTTAATGTAGAGGGTGTTCTGTGAACTCTTTCAGTGGCTGTATTGCCCCCTTGTTCTAGAATCTCTGGGCAATTTTCTTTGATTATATCTTGTATTATGATGTCGAGTTTGCTGTTTATTTCTGGCTTTTCTGGTAGTCCAATTATTCTTAAATTGTCTCTTCTCCCTCTATTTTCCAAGTCTATGACCTTGTCAGTGAGATAGTTTATGTTCTCTTCTAGTTTCTTGGTCTTTTGGCTTTGCTTTATTAATTCTTGCTCTTTTACATGCTCATTGTCTTCCAGTTGCCTAATTCTGACCTTTGAAGCCTGGTTTTCCTTCTCAGTTTGGTCAAACTGGTTTTGTAGATGCGTGAATTTCTTTTGCATTATTTCCCACTTTTCCTCCCAGAAGGCTTCCTTCTTTTTGATCATTTCTGATTCAAATTCTTAATGGGTTTGTGGAGAGTTTCCATTTCCTTTGGAAGGTTTTGGAACATTTGCTTGTATTTCCTCTTCTATCTCTTCTGTATTTTGTATTTTTGCTCCATAAAATGTGTCCAAAGTCGCCCCCTTCTTCTAGTTTTTCTTGTTGTTTTGAGGCTTTTCTGTGCTGTTTGCCATCTCTCTCTGAGTGGGGAGGACTAGCTTTTCTTATCTCTGCTGTTCAGAGGCTTTAGCCCTAGGCAAATTGTCCATTCTGTGCAGTTGTTGTTCTGTCTTCCCGGGGAAGCCAGGAATTGCTGGTGTTTCGGTGTTGCTGCCCTCCTCAGTTCCTCCTGATGCTTCTCCATTGCCTTACTTCCACACTCTGAGCCTGGCTTGGCACTGGCCAGAAGAGCCTGCACTCTGAGGGGGAAGGGGCTGCGGCTTCCCGGAGCTCCAAGGGCTCCTGATAGGATTAACTTCAGCTGGGTTGGACTGACTATGCCCTGACACAGGGACCTTCCGTGAGACTCAGATAGAAGGATCCAGCCAGGGGGCTACAGGTTCCCCCCTCCTCCCGTCTCTCTCTGTTTCCCTGCTGTCTGTGTTGGGTGCCCCTGTGACTGAGTCAAGTTGTTTTCAGGATGAGGCCTTCAGAATAGCCGGCCCCGAGGTCCTTTTGCAGGCTCTGAGGTTCCTGCTGCTGCCTCGGACTCAGTGCTCTGGGTTGGGGGGACCTTCCTTCTGCCTACCTCTTAGATCTGTGTGATCTAGGGTTCTGGCTTTTGGGGGGCCGTGCCTTTTGATTCCGGTCCAGGAGGAGGGTTCCCAGGTCTATGCTGTTGTTCGTTTTGAATTTCGGTGCCCTAGGGGCATATAGTTTGAGATCTGTAAGGAAGGGTTTCCGTTGATCTGAACTTTAGCTTTCTCTAAGCCACCATCTTGACCGGAAGTTTAACCACAGTTTCTGCTGGTGCTGTAGGTACTAAAGACCCAAAAAAGAAAGTCCTTGTATCCAGAGTAATATAAAATACTCCTGAGTAAAATGAAATTATTCAACATCAGAAATATGATTTTATCACTTCAAATGACAAAAGAAGAAGAATTACCATCTACTTTGCCTTGCACATGAAGGACCATAGTACTTCCCCATCTCTCTCCACATATATATGTATATATTTCTAAAATTGGTTTTTCTTTCCTTTTATTTTTTTAAAATAATTGTCATGTTTCTTTTGTACAAAGACAGAGAATTGGATTTGAAGTATAATTGTCATGTTTCTTTTGTACAAAGACAGAGAATTGGATTTGGAGTGAGAAGTCCTAGGTTCAAATGTCAGCTATATGACCTTGTTTTAAATCTCTTAAACTATTTGTCCATCAGTTTCTTTATAAATTAAAAGGTTTGGATTAGATGATCTCTATAGTCTTTTCAAGTTCTAAATATATGATTTCATTATTATATGAACAATCTTTTTATTTACATACACTTTTAAGCAAAAAAAAAAAACATTTACTTCATTTCCAAAGAGATTAACAATTTGGAAGAGAACAATCAATTATATTCATATTTCTTATTATTTGGGATAATGCTTATCTTTTCCTATCAAATAAGGTTCTTTCTGTCTTTTCCACTTAATGTATAATTGGTACATATTAGTTAAGGATGTGTAATCTACAGCATCTTAGCAAAATCCTTTTCTTCCTTACTGGATTCATCTAGCTTTTAGCTGTGGAATGGCAGATGATTAAAGTTGTATGGTGATAGGGATTTAGTTATGGTAACTCCCTCTCCACAATATTTTCATTGCATTCATATAAAGAGTTTAGCAAGATAGTCAATAGAATTATTATTTTCTGGGAGTTAGAAATGATTATTAGGGAGAACATTGTTTTTAAATTAATCAGCTCAAGTTAATCCTTGTTGGCAGGAGAAAGATTTTTACTTTGAGGATTGTTGATGTGAATATGCACTAAGTCTCTAATACATTTTAAAATTTCAGCTTCATAAGTGAAATAGTTTATTTTTTGTACTGGAAAACAAGGATAAATTGTGGAGTCAAATAGCTAGAAGGAGAGGGAGAATTGGGAAATTTTTTACTAAAGTGAGAAGAAAAACGTGGGGCAGTAGAAGTGACATGGAGGCTTTGGGAAGGACCAAGATATTGTCAAGGTGGCAATATCTAAGAGAGGCAAAGATGAGGAGTCAAGTTAGCCTTTTGAAGTCTGGTAGATATGGGAGCTGTTGTATTAGTAGAACTAGGGCATATAGGTATTTTCATGTCATATATCTAGAAGATTAAAGTTGAGGTCAAAGAAAACTGTGTAAAAAGGTTGAACCAAGCATTAGTTAGAGAGCCATATTGGACAGAAAGCAGGAATGAAAATGTTGTCTGAGGATACAGCTGTATTCTAGGTGAATAGAAGAGGTTAGCATCCAGAGATTTGGTAGCAAGGATTGGACATTAGGCAAGGAGCCACATAGTATTCAAGAAAAGAGATAAACCCAGACAATTAAAGCAAAGAGCAGGGGTCTGTCACAGAGTAACTAGGCTGAAGAAGCCAGTTACTGAGAAACTGACTGAGAGTGGAACCAAGGCTTTGAGAGACTAGATTACAAACAAATTATTTTTAAAATTATTTATATTTTCACTTGATAAATATTTGTTTTCTTCCTATTGCAACTATTTCCCCTTCATCCCCTCCTCCCCTCAAAAGGAACCCTTCCCCCCCAAGAACAAATAAGCATGATTCAGAAAAATAAATTCTTACATTTACCAAGTAAATAAACATATGCCTCATTATTCATCCTTAGTCCATCATCTCTTTGTCATAATGTGAGTAGCATTCATTTATCAGGGGTCCTCTTGAATGATTATTGCATTGTGATTCAGAGTTCTTAAGTCTTTCGAAGTAGTTAATTTTTTATGTTGTTATTGTATAATTTTTTCTCCAGATTCTGACTTTACTCTCATTTAGTTTATACAAGTCTTCCCAGGTTTCCCTGAAACCATACCAGTCATCATTTCTTATAGAACAAAAGTATTCCATTACAATGGAGTAGCACAGTAGGTAGAGTGCTGGGCCTGGAATTAGGAAGACTCATTTCCTTTAGTTCAAATCTGGCCTCAGACAAAAGTTGTGTGACTCTAGGCAAATCACTTAATCCTGTTTGTTTTAGTTTCCTCATCTGTAAAATGAGGTGGAGAAGGAAATGGAAAACTACTCTAGTATCTTTGCCAAAACATTCCAAAATAGGGTCACAAAGAGTTGGACACCAGTGGAACAATTGAACAAAAAAAACTTCCATTACATTAATGTACCATAATTTAATCATCTAATTGATTAGTACCTTCTTATTTTCTAGTTCTTTGCCATCACAAGAAAGAGTTGCAGGAAATATTTTTTTTTTGCATATAAGACTTTTTTATCTCTCTTTGAAATTTAGACTTATTAGTGATATTACTGATCTAAAGAGTATACTGCAGTGTAATAATTTTAGATTTAGTTCCAATGTACTTTCTAGAATGACTAGACCAATTCACATATCCATGAACAGTGTATAAATAAACTTATTTTCCTATTGGCCTCTCTAGTACTTGCCATTTTCCATTTTGTCACCTTTACTCATCTTTTTGAGATCATTTGCTAAGATCCACTCTTTTCCCTCTACCTCTTTTCTATCACTAAAATCCTTTCTGCCTCTGTCTCTTCCTTCTCTCTTGCCTCACTTAAAGAGTAAGTAAGCCCTTATTCTTAGCAAGTCAAATTCTGCTATATGCACAAGTGATCCTATTTTGTCATGTTTTCTCTAAGCACATTGTCCACTCTTTTTATCCTTGCTCGCTCACTCATCTTTAAACCCTCACTGTCTATTGGCCTCTTCCCTGCTGCTAAGAAACATTTACATGCCTTTCTCACCCTCAAAAAATATTTTATCCATCCCTCCCTTCTTGCTGTCTGCTTTCCTTTTTTAGTCTAATTCAGTATAAGAAGGCCATCCATCAGTGCCTATATTGACTACCTCTTTATTCTGAAATTTGGCTCTGGAACTCGTCATTCAATTAGAACTTCTCTTTAAGAAGTTACCAATAATTTAATAATTGCTCAGTCTCATGACTTTCCCCTACAACTTTTTCCTGCTTGATTTTTCTACATTATTTGACACTCTGGATCACCCTCTTTTCCTTCATGCTCTCTTTTTTCAAGGTTTTCTCAACATTGTTCTCTTCTGGTTATCATTTAACTTATTTGTTATTTGTTAACAGCACTCTTTGCTGGAACTTTATTCAAGTTATACCTATTAACCATAATTTTCTACTAAGGCTCTGTCTTGGGTCCTCTTCTCCTTCTGTGTTATTACATGTGGTGTTTTCATCAGCTCCCATAGTTTCAAGGATTATTTCTATGCAGATGATTCTTAGATCTTTCCTCCAGTGGTTATTTTTCTCCTGATCCCCAGTTTCACATATCCAACTACATATTGGACATATCAATCTGTGCATCTTGTTGTCATCATAAACCCAGAATGTCTAAAATGAAATTCATTATCTTTTACTGCAAAGTCTCTTTTTCCTAACTTTTTCTTTACTGTTGAAGGTATCACCATCTTTCTAGGCACCCAGACTTTCTTTCCTTCAATGATTTGTGGGTGTTCACATCTAAACATTAAGTGCCTGGTTGAACTTGTTTAGTCAATTTTTGTTTTTAAAAATTTTAACCATTTTGTTTTACCCATCAATATACTCTATTAATATATTTTAATTCTCTTTTGTTTCCACTTATCTTTTCTTACTTGCCTTCCCTTCTTGTCATGCTTATTATCCTTAACTTCTCTTTCTTATCTCTTTAGATTTTAATGTGTAAACCTACTTAATCTATTTATATATTCCATACTTGTCCCTTTTCTTATTTCTTTTATTAACCCCTCTAATCATGTTTAGTTTCCCCATCCTTTCCTAACCAAAATTTCTTCCTTTTTTGAAAAAAGTCGGAAGTGAATGAGATAGTGAACTTCTCTTTATACAGATCTTTGAGAAAAATATGAATGACTATTTAGTATGTATGTTATAGAATATTCTCTTGTATACTTGTGGAAGATTCTATAATTCTGAAAGGTATGGAGGTAAGTAGCCATCTGTTGGGGATAGAGAAATATGTGTATATAGGCACATAAAGGAGCACAGTTGAATTGAATGTGCCCTAGTCATGAGTACAGGGTAATGAATGATTTCAAGAAATGCTGGGAAATTATGTTTTTTCTTGATTCAACAGCATGTATAGATTCCAGAAGGGGTTGTTTATAAATCAGACTTTGTTGAAGATCCCCAAAGAATTAATTATTTAGAACTGTTGTCAAAAATATTACATAGAATTTTTTCCTTTTTTAAAAATCATCTTCTAAATAGAGAACAGAATTATCTTTGTTTGGGTGAGGGGAAGGATAACTTCAATTTTTGCATGTAGTTTATTCTTCCAACATTGATGCTTCTTCTATAATGGTAATAGCTAATGCCTTTAAAAAGCTTTTGGAAAGGGTTAGTTTCTTTCCTACCAAAAAGCTGTCCTTTTAGAAACTGATGAAAGTCATTATGTTATAATGATTTTTGGCTCAAGAAATTAATAGTATCTTGGAAAAAGTTAAGGGATATGGAAATAGAAGAAAGACATCTGCAACACAATAGACAAATTACTTAAACAAAAGATATAGTGTTTCCTCTGCAGTTCTCATGGAAGACAAACCCAGATTAGTTTAAAATATGCTGAATGAGGGCTATATCCAAAAGAAAAAGACCCTGGGGCTTCTAAATCATATGTCCATAGCTTGGTGGTTTGTTTGGGCCAGTTTGTTTAAAAGAAAATGTGGGTTGCCATATAATTTTAAAATGATAGAAAAACTCAGTGACTTTAAACATTCTTGGGGGGTAAAAGATTAGTTATATATACCTGATGCTTCTATCTTATATTCATCAGTTTAATATATTTAGTTATAACTTTAATAGTATCTCATACTAACAGAAGCCAGCAAATCAGGTAAACAAAGTAGATTTGGAGAATTACCACTATGAATGTTTCTTCCTGTACTACTTCCCTCAACTTGATTATAAACTCCTTGGGGGTAAGGATCATATCTTATATTGTTTTTGATACCTCATAGTGCTTAGCATAATAATGATAATTAAAGTTTTTTTTCATAATTCACACCTATTATTCATATACATTATTTTCTAGTCATTTGATTTAAGCTCAAAGGGTCAAATCTAATATAATTACATTACTATGAACACAGAAAATTTTTATTAGCATTTTTCTTTAATATAATTTTAGTTAATTGGCTTGTGTGAGGGAGAACACTGCATTAAATAAGCAATACTTCCTTGCCAATGGCATTTCCATTCCATGCTTTGGCAGAATGAAAAAGGAAAAGGGAGAGGAATGGAAAGAACAGATATCTCTGGAATTGTGAGGTAGTGCTCAGGATAGTCTGTTAGAATATTTGGGGAAACACGGGAGTACAACAAACCTCATTTAAAATGGGATATTGGAACATGTGAAGATGGGATTAACTCTCCTCTTGCCTACTTTTAAATTCAATCACCAGAAGGGTATGTAACCTTCTTTATATTAAGTGGGGGGACGTCAGAAACCCATGTGCTAAAGTGGGTGACAACTTAGAAACAATTGACTGCCCTCTGGGCAGTCCTAAGCAAAGTTATAAACTGCTATTGGTCCATGTAAAGTGAGGGAAGGCATAGGAAGTGATGTAAAGAAGGATCTTTAAAGGTGGCAAGAATTTTGTGTGACCAGCTCTTTCTCCTTTGAACTTGGCCTTGGAGGAGCTCTGGCTTGGGATCTCTCAGACTGCTTCTAGTAAGATCTTCTCTTTAGACTACCATGGTGGTGAGTGAAAAGGTCTGACTCCTTTCCTGGTTGCTGAAGGGACTAACTTCTGGAGAGGTCCTTGTCTTGGAGGAGGCCTCATGGCTGGAACCCTTGCTTTATTCCCCACTGGCCCCTCTGACCCATGGTCCTCTGGTGGAGAGTTAATGAGCCCTGCCTAGTTCGAACCTGGCCGGAGTAATTATCTAGTGTGATTGGATAGATACCTTCTCTACCTTCTCTCTTTTCTCTACTTTCACTCTTTCCCTTTATTTTATAAATAAATACCCCTAAAAAGTAATTTGACTTAAGATATATTAATTTCAACAACCACATTTCTCTTATATTTAGTCCAACCTTAATTTTTTAACCCTTATAATTCAATGACTTCTTTCTAAGTCCATGAGTCTTTGATTCTTTATAGCAACAGATTGAGGTGCTCTAGTACTCTTAAATAGCAATTCTTTGTGGCTATTTGCTAATAGAAAATTTTATACTGTGTGTGAGAGAGAAAGATGTGCCAGGCATAGTGTGCTAAATATCTGGAATATAAAGACAAAAATGAATGAGTCCCTGCTTTAAGAGGCTTACGTATTCAAATGGGGGAGACAACATGTACACATGTAAATAAATGTCTACATATTCATATGTAAGTACACATATATGTAGTTTATACACACATGCACATAAGATAATTTTGGGAAGTAGTGCATTAACAACTGGAGGGGAGAATAGGAAACAGTTCAAGGTCACATTTGAGCTGAATTTTGCAGGAAACTAGGGATTCCAAAAGGGGGATGAGAGAAATATTCCAGGCTTTGAGGACAATAGATCCAAAGCCATGGTGCTGGAGCATAGAAAATACTGTGTTGAACAGTAAGTAGGTCAGTATGGCTGGATGAATAGAGTATGTAGGGAGGAACAATGTGTAAGAAGACTTAGTTTTTACAAGGTAGAAAGGGGATTAGGTTGTGTAGTTTTCAATATCAAATGGAAGTTTATATTGTTATGGCATTATAGAGTCACTGGAATTTATTGAGTAGCAAAGTGATATGGTCAAATCTATGCCTTAGGAAAATCACTTGAAGTGAGGAAGATGGATCAGAGTGAGGAGGGGCTTTAAGTAAGGAGACCATCTTGAAAACTATTGAAGGAGAGAAGTGAGGAGTCCTTAAAAGTTAACACTAAGTCTATATGAGAAGAGAGAAGTGGATTTATACAAGAAATGTCATTGAGATAGAAATGGGCCTTTTTAATCTCATCTTGAGGCCACATTGTCTTCTACTATTAATATCTTTTCTGTTGGTTTTTCTGCTTATTCTCAAGTTCTTTAGTTGAATTTTTTTCCTTTTAAGATCTTTTATAATTTCAGCCTTTCACCCCCCCCCCCATTCTCCTTTATTTCTCACTTTCTGACTCTTTCCTCTTTGATGATCATTTCCATAAAAACTGAATCTCGTTTTCTTCCCTTTCTGGGAAACTCATAGTTCAGCGGGCTCTTCCTCAGTCCCTTCCCCAAGTTATTTGTGGCAGGGACAGAACTAACCTCAGTTAAATGCTAGAATCTTTCCCTAGTTCTTAGAGGAGCACCACATGGTCCCACACATACATGTCCTGTTACTCTGTCCTGTTTTTTTCACTTCTCAAATTGAATTCCATAGACCCGCTGTCATACTGATATTATGACCTTAGTAAATGCCTGCTTTTTACATTGGGAGGAGAGGGTAGAAATGAGTGTGTAGAATTAAATTCATTTGTAAGTGCAAACTTATATTTCCTCTTTTTCTCTGTTCTCTGGTTGATCATTTTTATGGAAACTGTTGTAGTTCCTTAGTACTCTCATGCTCTTCACTACTATAATGCCCTCAGCAAAATTTTTGCATTTTGCATCTTTGTAGCACTGGGAGGGGCCAAAATGGGATGTAGAGTTAAGTTGTATTGGAAGTGTGGGGATTAACTTGTACATGCCTGCTTTTGGGAGCATCATGTGTGAGAGGCTGTTGAGTGAATACCTTTGAGGTTAGGCATTAACCTTCTCTATTACTACTTTATCAAATTGTTACCTTGTTTGGACTCATAGATTATGAGGAGACTTGAAAATGTTTTTAAACTCCAGCCTACAGTTCTTATTTTGTGGGATTTTAAGAACTCCTGAGAATTGGAAAAAGTGTCTAGTAGATCATCTTGTTGGTTGTATCATCTGGAAATCTTGCAGATGTTTATATTGCAAAAACATCATTTAAAAATTATTACACAAATTGTGGCATATGTTGATGATGGAATACTATTGTGCTCAAAGGAATAATAAACTGGAGGAATTCCATGTGAACTGGAATGACCTCCAGGAATGGATGCAGAGTGTAAGGAGCAGAACCAGGAGAACATTATACACAGAGACTGATACACTGTGGTACAATTGAATGTAACGAACTTCTCTATTAGCAGCAATGCAAGGATCCAGGACAATTCTGAGGGACTTAAGAGAAAGAACACTATCCACATTCAGAGAAAGAACTGTGGGAATAGAAACACAGAAGTAAAACGATTGATCACATGGGTTGATGGGAATATGATTGGGGATATAGACTTTAAATGATTATCCTAGTGCAAATATCAATAATATGGAAATAGATATTGATCAATGACACATGTAAAACCCAGTGGAATTGCACTTCAGCTATGAGAGCCCGGTGGGAGGAGGGGAAGGAAAGAACATGAATCTTGTAACCATGGGGAAACATTCTAAATTAATTAAATAAAAATTTCTAAATTAAAAAAAAAGTCACTATTCTTTCATCCAGAATATAGGCAGTGAATAGTAAACTATTGTTTATTAAAATTAAATAGAAGAAACCTAAGAAGGAAAATTATAATAAAATTTAATATTTTCTTGAAATCTATCAGTTGTTTTGTGGACTTGGTTGTTATAAAAAGTTGAGTGAAAGTGAGGAAATTTAAAAATATCTGGGGATATCAGGCAAAGTTAATCAGGTAAAGTTAATAATAACCCTGTTATCACAGGGAACTTGTTTTGGCACCCTTCTTTGGGATGCTGACTTTTTATAGCAAAATGAATTCTTCCAAGTAAGTCTAGCAAAACCCCCAGTCAGCATATTGTAATGTTCTTGAGTTTAGAATGGAGTAAGTGAACCATTTCAGGAATAGAGAAGTAGTGTATTTTGATTTTAGCCCTGAGTGAAGTAGCTTACCTTTGGAAAGAAGCAATTTCCTAGGATCACACAGACTTGCTATTTTGCTTAGTCTTTACAAATTTGCTTGTGAGTATAAAATGGTATATCGTGTTGCTACTTTCATGAAGATTTCACCCTTTTGGGTTCATAATATTTAAAACGGTGACACTAATTAATAAATGATTTGTTCAAGATATTCTGAGTCAGTATTAGAGTCAAAATAAAAATGTAACCTGTGTTCCAGCTAAGTGTAACACAAGTTCACATTAACATGTTTTAAAAATTTGTCTCCATTTTTATACATGAAATCCAATTGTTACTATTTTTAGAGCCTTTTGTTTTTTTTTTTTAATATATTTTATTTTTTTTTATTTTATTTGATCATTTTAGAGCCTTTTGTAAAAAATCTTTGTATTAAAAACATTCTAGTTTCTGTCACAGCCATTTGTATGTCTTTTGATCTCTGTTAAACTATACATTTTTTGGGGATCAGGATTTGTGAATTCATATTTGTATTCGTAAGTCTTCCTATTGTTTCTTTTTTTTTAAACAATATTTTATTTGATCATTTCCAAACATTATTCATTGGAGACAAGGATCATTTTCTTTTCTTCCCCTCTCCCCACCTCTCACATAGCTGACGCGCGATTCCACTGGATATCACATGTGTTCTTGATTCGAACCCATTTCCATGTTGTTGGTATTTGCATTAGAGTGTTCATTTAGATTCTCTCCTCAGACATGTCCCCTCAACTCCTGTAGTCAACCGGTTGCTTTTCCTCAGTGTTTTTACTCCCACAGTTTGTCCTCTGCTTGTGGATAGTGTTTTTCTCCTAGATCCCTGCAGATTTTGTTCAGGGACATTGCATTGCCACTAATGGAGAAGTCCATTACGTTCGATCGTATGCTTCGACATAAATATTGATTCTCCTTCAAACACCTGTACCCCACTCAGTTCCTCAACCTACTTACTTCCTATGGTTGTCAGTTGATGACATTTAGGAGGGTGTGACTGACAGTTGGTAGGTGAGTTGCAGGCAGTTGAAAGGGTTTTTTTGATTTCTGGGTCCTATGGGGAGAGGAGCAGCAGTTTCTGGTTCTTTCTCTGAGACTGGTAGTTTTTCTAACTGACAGTTGTGGATAGAGAAAACAGATTTAAGGTCTTAACCAGCTTTATTGATTATTGATTTACTTAGATAGTTAGTGGGTAAATTCTTAGATAGAGTAGGAGAATAGGCCAGGCCTGGTCTGGCAGAAGACACTACCCTTGAAGCCAGAAAGATTTAGGGTTTTTTGGAAATTTTAGTTAGGATTGGGATCTTAGGTATAGGTGTAGATTTCTCTCACTTTCCTCCTTTCTAGTTCTTCTCTGAACTTTCCTCAAAATACACTAAGTGTTTTATGTTTTACCAAACTGCTCTACTGACATTTGTTCAAACTCCTACCCCAAAATTTTACCCTTCACACCTCCCTTATCAACTCACTCTCCCTCTTTTCAGTGGCTTTTCCAAACCAACCCTCCTCACATACCCCATGATGCCACTCTCTCACTTGAGAGCCTTGCCCCATATTTTAAAGAAAAAATGGAAGCCATTTGCCATGAGTTCTCCATTTCCCCCCTTTCTTTGTCTCTTATTATTCAGATGTCTTATGCCACTATCTCTTACTTCATAATTTTTTCATATGATGAAATGACCTTAGTTCTTACCAAAACTAACAATCTTCTTGGTCAAGTGATTCTTTTCCATCCTTCTCTAACACATTACTCCGTTGTCATCGTTTCTTTAAAAAAAAATATATTTTCAGTCTTTCCCTGTCTTCTGGTTCATTCTCTTCTGCTTACAGTCATGCTTTAGTTTCCCCTACCCTGAGACAACAACCCTCTCTTGATATTTCCATTCTTACTATTGTCCTGTATCTCTTCTGCTCTTTGTTGCTAAACTCCTGAAAAAGACTGAATACAATAGATGCTTCCACTTTCTCTCTCCTATTCTCTGCTTAACCCTTTATAATCCAAACATTATTCCACAGAAACTGCTCTCTTACTTGCCAGATCCAGCAGCCTTTTCCCTTTCTTAATTTTCCTTGATTTATCTGTAACCTTTGATACTGTTTATTGCTATTTTTCCTTGAAGTTCTGCTCTTTCTAGATTTTCATAAAACCTCTCCAGGTTCTGGTCCTACCTATTCAACTGTCTTCTTTGCTGAATCCTCTTCAAGAGGTTCAGTGCTGGGTTGTCTTCTCTTTCCCTTCCTTATCAATTGACTTGATGATCTCATCAGCTTCTCGGGATTTAAATGCCACCTCCATATTCAAATCTACTTATCTCCCTCCTTCCCCAATTTCTCTGTTGACTTCCAGGCTCTCACTTTCTTTTGACCTTCAGATACCTCATATTAGATATCTAGTAGACATCGTAAACTCAATATATTTAAAATTGAACTTACTTTCCCTCCCTCAACCTTTACTACATTCCTTTTTATTATAGAGGGACATCCTCTCAATTGCTCAAGCTCACAATTTAGGAGTCATTCTAGACTCATTAATAACTGTCATCTTCTTTACCCAATCTGTTATCAAGACCTGTTGATTTCACCTCTGCAACATTTCTTGAATAGGCCTCCCTCTCTCTCCTGACATTGCCACCACTTTAGTTCAGGTCTTCATCACTTCACACTTTTGTAAAAGCATGTTCCCTCTTAGATTGTAAGCTCTTTCAAGGCAGGTCTCATTTCTCTTTTTGTCTACACAGAACTTAGCACAGTACCCGGCACATAGTAGGTGCTTAATAAATGTTTATTGATTGCTTAAAAGATAAATGGGTTTGAGTGCAACATATTACAAAGAAGTAATTTTACTAGAGAAGGGATCCAAAATATGTCAACAAAGAAATGTATAGCTGAAAAAGAGGATGACTTAATTAGGTAGCAAGAAAAAACTTACAAATGACCGGCAATCTAACCTCCATTCCTATCCTCAGGATATCAAGAGGATGTAAAGTCCTTTCATCAAATATTATCTGTACTCTCTGTGGCAGCAAATTTTGGCATGAGCTAGATTGATAGATGTAGGATGATTAGGCATGAATAGGCTATGACCTGCATCAATGGAAGTAATGTCAAAATCAGTGAGATCACAGATATATTGGAATATAAGCTACTCAAGAGCTAGTCACAGAAGAAAAGAGGTACATCCAAAGAATAAGAATAAAATTGTATGAATTCAAGAGCATTTTTTCCTCCAGCTTACTTGAGTTCTCTAGGCAACCTATTCTTTAAATAAAGTGTTATAGGCCTATATTGGCTTCTTTTGGTTTCAAAATTTGCCATCTACTCCAAGACATTTGCCTTCCCTATGTTCCTAAAAAGAGAATAATCTTTGTAGTCCAGAACACCCTTTGTATAACTGGGGTTGGCCTTCCTTAATATATAGCTTGCTCATAATTTTGCCTCCTTGGGTCAAAAAGAACAAATCCTATCTATCCCTCTACATTTTATACTTTAAAATATTTGGGAGCTCTCATGTTTCCTCTATTTTCTCCAGACTCCACAGCTTCAGTCTTTTCCACGGACTTGAGGCCTCACACCATTTTGGTTCCTATTCTCTACATATTCTTCAGTTTACCAGTATCCTCCCTGAACCACCTATACCAGAGTATAAGACAAAAACAGCATAGTTTTATCAAGGTATAAAAAGGCTCTAATCCTCCCTGCCCCCAAACCCAAACCCCTATTTCCTTATCCCTGAAATGTTTGCCTTTCCTAATGTCATTGGAGATTACATGTGCTTTTTTTTTTTAACTACCTTATCATACTGTTGACCCTGAGCTTTATTCATCTGAATCTTGATGATACTGTTTCACTTTTATCAACTTCCCAAAAGAGATACAATAACTTTTCTGAAATGAGTTTTGGTTATTTATTCATGTGAAAGAAACAATAGTAATAATACTTTCAGAGATGTTGTGAAGTTCAAATGACACATTGTGTTTTACATCACTTTTCAAACTTTAAACTACTATGTAAATATCATTTATGATTATAAAGTGCTTTGTAAATGTCAATTAAATTTTTATCATGCTACTTAATTACCTTTGTGAAACTATGTACTTTTCTTGGCCTTAGGTAGTCCACTGTAAAAAATGAAGATATCAGCTTTGTTTACTTCTAGGGTTATTTTCAACACAAAATCTTTGAACCTGTGATCTAGGGTCATTTCTTCTACTACTTATTGGTACTCATTATTATCCAGATCATAGCACAGTGGTACCTTGATACATGAGCACCTTAAGTCATGAGCAATTTGAGATATGAGCAGTCTTGATCAGGATTTTTTGCTTTAAGTCACAAGTGGATATTTGAATCATGAGCTTCCATCTGTGGGAGGAGTCTGAGGTGGATGAAGTAATCAGTACAAGAGAGATAAAGGAAATGTTGAGGATTTGGGAAAAAATTAAACTGTTTATTGAAAAGACACACCCAGAAATAGTTGCAGCAGGTTGTGTGTTGGAGCTGTGTGATGATACTTGTTTTACACATTATCAAAATGTTCTGAAAGGGAGGAAGAAATCGAGGAGAGTGTGGCAAAAAAGCCAAAATTCAATGAAGAAAATGAAAGTAATTAAGTAAAGTAAAAAAAAATTAGCAACGGAGTCTAGCAATAAAGTTACATGTCATAAGTAATGTGTAAGGTCAATTTTGCATTTAAATGTAGCATTATGTGTGGAGAGAGTAAGTTATGTTAAGTGATAACAAAGTAAATGAAAAACTCCGCCAGCATCTTCACCTGACCTTAAAGGTAAATATATTTATTTGTTATTTATAAAGTAAAATTTTGTATTTAAAAGCATATAAACCAAAAAAAAATCATGTATTTTGAGGGGGGCAGAATGGTTTAATTGCATTTTAAAATTTAAGTGGGGAAATTTGATTTGATACACAAGCAAATTGAGTTATGAGCTTGGCCATGGAACAAACTAAACTCATGTGTCAAGATACCACTGTATACTACACTTTTCTTTTCCCCCCTGAAGTTCCTCTTTTATCATTATCTACCTCCTACCCACCCAAAGTTAGTGCATTGCACACCTTACCATTTCCAGTTTCTTCTTATGTTTTTATTCTCTATTATCCTGGTCACCTGCCATATATTTTCTCCTTTTAATTTTTTTATTATTTTGGATCTCTTCTTTTTACCTTTTGTTTTTTTTTTCCTCATCTTCTCCCCATCACTTTCAGAATTGGTGAAACATGTCTAGCCATTGCCAGCAAATGACTACACCCCTTTCTTGTATTCTGGAAGCCAAAAGTTCCTACTCTGATAATTTTTTTCCTACTAACCCTTATCTTCCACCTTAGAATCAATACAGTGTATTGGTTCCAAGGCAGAAGAGTGGTAAGGGCTAGGCAGTGGGAGTTAAGTGACTTGCTCAGGGTCAAATAACTAGGAAGTGTCTGAGATCAGATTTGAACCTAGGACTTCACTTTCAATCCACTGAGCTACCCCCCTACTCTGATAATTTTTAAATTTTAAAAAATCTTTACTGTTATGAATGGATCTTATACTTAAAGACACTAGGCTCCTATCTAAGTTTGAGGCTATTTCATTTATCTATATGCTAGAGAAGTGGTTATGTTACTGTATATATTGCTTTTATATATGCATTACTTTTTGTACAACAACAATAATAATATCCAGCATTTAAATAATACTTTAAGGAATTGAAAAGCTTTTGACATAGGTTGTCTCATTTAAGTCTCATAACAATAGAGTGAAGTAGGTGTTATTGTTATCCCAATTTTATCGATGAGGAAATTGAGTCTGACTGAGGTTAAGTGACTTACCCAGAGTCACATATCTAAGTATCTAAAGGAAGATTTGAATTAAGGGTCTAGTCTTATTCCAATTCTAGCATGTTATCTATTGTCCCAACTAACTGCCTTGTTTTATGTTCTTATAGTCTTTTACAAAAGTCTTATCATAGTTTCTCTTCCTTTAAGTATTCTTTAGTTTGTTACAAAGTTAGAAATATGTAAAATTCATTTCTTTATATAAATTGGTAAATATTATAACTTGGCATGATTTTCTACGCCATACATGTGTCTTACAGATATTTCCCCCCTTCTACCCAAATATAATCCCCAAATAACAGAGTTTAGAGAAAGCACATCTCTATTGATTTTGAAATTTTGGTTTCAGACAACCAGTTCAGAAGCAGTCTTTTCAATTAAATTTATCCTGTTTTATATAATCCCTGATTTGTTGAGTCTGCAATAAAATATTATAAGCTGAAGGAAACTTTTACTTCTTGAAATGGTGAGGATGAACTGAGGAGAAACTTATTACTGCAGTAATGGCTGCTGTTCTCTATGTCGCTGCAGTATCTGAGGACTGCTGCAGGAACCTGAAACTGCTGAGGGAACTTGAGGCTGCTTCTTGGTAATGGAGGGCAGAGAAATGCTGCTGGGGGCTGCCACTACACACAGAGAGGGATACTGCTATATAAGGGATTGCTCTGGGGGATCTGCCTATTGATCCCTAAAGATGGCTGATCTATTTCCTAATCTCCTTCCTCTCTCACTTCTCCAATTCTCTTCCTCTTGCCACCCTTGTCCTCCCAATTTTCCCTTCCCCCTGAGTGAATTATAAAATATTTTAAGTTTCTTTCTCAGGTAAGGGGTATTGGGATAACAGGATGGGAAACTGAGGTAAAGGGGTATAAGGAAGTCCCTAGTCTAACTGAGGTAAAATTGAGAAAATAGTCCAGTCACAACTGTGACTATTAGATAGGGAGATGGAGGACAATGGCTTTTCAAGATCTTCTTTCTTCTTCTTCAGTTAGGCTTCTCCTTCTTGTCAATTTCAGCTGTCCAAAGTCAGAGAACTTCAAGTAACCAAGTCAGCCTCACTAGAGTCCAAAAGCCAAGTCAGTTTCACAAAAGTCTCTCAGCCAACTTCAAACTCCAGAGAGCAAATGTGTGTCCCCCAGTCAGACACCTGAGACCAAAAAACTCCCTCTGGCCAACTCCAACTACTCAGAGCCAGAAAACCAGAGACTACGTTCAAAAAACCCAGTTTCTCTTCTTAGTGTGGCCAGCCAAAAGCATCCAGGGAAAAGTATGACTTCCAGTCCCAGACACAGAGACACCAAAAAGCCCCCACTCAGCTCCAACTGCCTACAACCTGGGACATTCCATAGGAATCCTGGGTTTTTTGCATTTTAGAGCTAGATCTCCAGTCCTGCAAAAACTTCTCTCTTCATATCTCTATTACAAGACTCCTTCCCTCCCGTCCCCCCCACCCCCAGTCTTTTACGCTACTAAAGAAAATAATGGACTTGTTTTCTTATTTTCTTCTTGTAAAGGACTAGATTGTTGGGTGGAAACCAGAAAGGTAAAATGTAATGATAATAACTATTACATCATTTATTGTTAAAGAAATCAACAGCATATGTATAGTATGAGAGGTAACATATAGTTATATATAGTCGTATATAATAGTATGATGAAACTACTTAGGGAAAAAAGCAAAGAAAAAATACATTTTTAATCTCCAGCAATAGAATTATAGTGCTCCATATTATGGGCAGCAATGATCTCATTGTATCCTTTGCCAGTGTACCACAACTAGAATTTTGTGTTAGTCTCCAGCATCATATATTAATAGGGATAGTATCAAACTAATGTGCATTATATTGGATGCATACAGTGGTTTGAATATCATATCCAGAATATTGCTAATGGAAAGAAGTTATAGGGAGGCAGATTTTCTTCAGGATAAGGAATTCCTAACAACTAGAGCTGTCTATAAAGGGAATGTGTTTTTTTTGATGATATTATTAGCTTGCTGGAAGATGAATCACATCTGTCTAAGATGAAAGAAGTAGAAAATTTAGACTAAATGACCTACCTGCACATTTTGCTTTTTGTTATACTTCCTTGTTCATATATAATTTTGTTAAATGTTTTATAATAAGTAGAAAAATATTACATTGATTGATATGTTAAAATGTTTATATCATCCTTGTTTTTATGTCACCTTCTTTTCTAAATATAGCATTCCCTCTTCCCCATCACATAATTTATCCCTTAGAACAAAGACTAATGAATACTTCAACCAAGTAAGAATTTTGAATGTAGTTCTGGCTATTCAAATGATGAGTACTGACTTATTCCTTCACACAAATAAAAATGGAGCAGTTTTCAAATTGACTTCTGGTTTACTTGTTTGAACCCTTGCGACATAAAATAATTGTTTCATTGTCAATTTTTGTTATTATATTTAATATTGTGCTTATCTTTCTAGAATCATCCTTGGATTAAAAAAAGTTAATTGCAGAAGTATAAAGCATAGAGGAAATATTCCCAGAGTTTATAAGGAAAATGAGTCTTAATACATTAGAAGCTTAATCTGTCAACAATGTGATATGGTAGCACCTTAAGTTAATACATTCTTAGTTTGCTTTAAGAAATATATAATGAAGTACTTTGCAGCTGTATGACCTTAGGAAAGTCACTTAATCCTCATCACCTAGCACTCACCATTTTTCTACCTAGGAACTAATACACAGTATTGGTTTTAAGATGCAAGTCAAAGGTTAAAAAAAAAAAGAAATGCACACTGTTCAGAGTTAGGGAGATTATAGTTCTGAAATTTTCTGTTCTCATCAGCCCACATGTATATTAGTGACTTCAATGTCAGGATTCATATTTAAGAAATGATGACCCAAATCCTAAAACTGTTTTATTAACAAAAAGGGCAAGGGAATGACAGGGGATGAGGAACCAATTTACTATTACCCACCCAGATATTAATTTACTAAGATGTCTAATCTAACTTAAGCTGACTACAAAAGGGTTAATTTCATTGGAGAGGGAGTTGGTAAGGGAAAGCCCATTCAGGGCCCTAAAGGATTCTCACAAGAGTCCTCCTTTGATCCAGAGAAAGATGTCAGCACCTCCAGAATAAATCCAGTTTCTCTTTGTAGTGCGACTAGCAGGAAGCAGGCAGGTACATCAAGACAGCCACAGAGAGGGAACTGAATGGTTTTCCTTGGTCCACCCAAGGAATACCAAAACCAACTACCCTCTCAGTATCTTGAGAGCAGAAAGCAGGACACAGCTTTTGTCTCCTAAGGAGTCCAGCACCAACTGTTACCTGCTTTTCCAGTTACTGCCTCTTCCTATACAGCCCCAGGTCCTTAGAGTTCCAAATGGAATGTTGGTCTTGCATCTTCTTGCATTTTTCAAACGTCTTTCTACACTACTAAAACTGTAGTTTCAGACATATAAAAAGTAAGGCTTAAATATTACTTTTCAGGTTATATGCTTTCTTATGACACAATCTTTTATTTCATTTGTCTTAAATTTAACTCATTGTCTTAAAATTAAAAAGTAAGTATAGCAATGTGTGTTTTAAGTATCATGAGTATCTCTAGCTCCATAGTGATTTTTTTTAATTTTTAATTTTAAACATTATTTTATTTGGTCATTTCCAAACATTATTCACTGGAAACAAAGATCATTTTCTTTTCCTCCCCGCCCCCTCTCCCACCACCTTTCCCTCTCCCATAGCCGACGCACGGTTCCACTGGTTATCATATGTGTTCTTGACTCGAACCCATTTCCCTGTTGTTGGTATTTGCATTAGAGTGTTCATTTAGAGTCTCTCCTCAGTCATATCCCCTCAATCCCTGTAGTCAAGCAGTTGCTTTTAATCGGTGTTTTTACTCCCACAGTTTATCCTCTGCTTGTGGATAGTATTTTTTAGATCCCTGCAGGTTGTTCAGGGACATTGCATTGACACTAATGGAGAAGTCCATCACCTTCGATTGTACCACAATGTATCAGTCTCTGTGTACAATGTTTTCCTGGTTCTGCTCCTTTCACTCTGTATCACTTCCTGGAGGTTGTTCCAGTCTCCATGGAATTCCTCCACTTTATTATTCCTTTTAGCACACTAATATTCCATCACCAACATATACCACAATTTGTTCAGCCATTCCCCAATTGAAGGGCATCCCCTCATTTTCCAATTTTTGGCCACCACAAAGAGCGCAGCAATGAATATTCTTATATAGGTCTTTTTCCTTATTATCTCTTTGGGATACAAACCAAGCAGTGCTATGGCTGGATCAAAGGACAGACAGTCTTTATCACCCTTTGGGCATAGTTCCAAATTGCCCTCCAGAATGGCTGGATCAATTCACAACTTCACCAGCAATGAATTAGTGTCCCCACTTTGCCACATCCCCTCCAGCATTCATTACTTTCCTCTGCTCTCATGTTATCCATTCTGCTAGGTGTGAGGTGATACCTCAGAGTTGTTTTGATTTGCATCTCTCTGATTATAAGGGATGTAGAGCACTTTTTTATGTGCTTATTAATAGTTTTGATTTCTTTGGCTGAGAACTGCCTGTTCATGTCCCTTGCCCATTTATCAATTGGAGAATGGCTTGATTTTTTGTACAATTGATTTAGTTCTTTGTAAATTTGAGTAATTAAACCTTTGTCAGAGGTTTTTATGAAGATTGTTTCCCAATTTGTTGCTACCCGTCTGATTTTGGTTACATTGGTTTTGTTTGTACAAAAACTTTTTAATTTGATGTATTCCAGATATTTTATTTTGCATTTTGTAACTCTTTCTAATTCTTGCTTGGTTTTGAAGTCTTTCCCTTCCCAAAGGTCTGACATGTATGCTATTCTGTGTTCGCCTAATTTTCTTATAGTTTCCTTCTTTATGTTCAAGTCATTCACCCATTTTGAATTTATCTTGGTGTAGGGTGTGAGGTGTTGATCTAAACCTAATCTTTCCCACACTGTCCTCCAATTTTCCCAGCAGTTTTTATAGAATAGTGGATTTTTGTCCCCAAAGCTGGGATCTTTGTGTTTGTCATATACTGTCTTGCTGAGGTCGCTTGCCCCAAGTGTACTCCTCTGTTCCTCCTTTCTGTCTCTTAGCCAGTACCAGATTGTTTTGATGACCGCAGCTTTATAATATAGTCTGAGATCTGGGACTGCAAGGTCCCCTTCCTTTGTATTTTTTTTTTCATTATTTCCCTGGATATCCTTGATCTTTTGTTCTTCCAAATGAACTTTGTTATGGTTTTTTCTACATCAGTAAAAAAATTTTTGGAAGTTCCATGGGTATGGCACTAAATAGATAGATGAGTTTGGGTAGGATGGTCATTTTTATTATATTGGCTCGTCCTACCCATGAGCAGTTAATGTTCTTCCAATTGTTCAAGTCTAGTTTTAGTTGTGTGGAAAGTGTTTTGTAGTTGTGTTCATACAGTTCCTGTGTTTGTCTCGGGAGATAGATTCCTAAATATTTTATTTTGTCTAAGGTAATTTTGAATGGGATTTCTCTTTCTAGTTCTTGCTGCTAAGCTGTGTTGGAATTATATAGAAATGCTGATGACTTATGTGGGTTTATTTTGTATCCTGCAACTTTGCTAAAGTTGTTGATTATTTCGATTAGCTTTTTGGTTGATTCTCTAGGATTCTTTAAGTAGACCATCATGTCATCTGCAAAGAGTGATAATTTGGTCTCCTCCTTGCCTATTTTAATGCCTTCAATTTCTTTTTCTTCTCTAATTGCTACTGTTAGTGTTTCTAATACAATGTCAAATAATAGAGGTGATAATGGGCATCCTTGTTTCACTCCTGATTTAATGGGAATGGATTTAGTTTATCCCCATTGCAGATGATATTAGTTGATGGTTTTAGATATATACTGTTTATTATTTTTAGGAACGACCCTTTTATTCCTATGCTTTCTAGTGTTTTTAGTAGGAATGGGTGTTGTATTTTATCAAAGGCTTTTTCTGCATCTATTGAGATAATCATGTAGTTCTTGTTGGTTTGCTTGTTGATGTGGTCAATTATGTGGATAGTTTTCCTAATATTGAACCAGCCCTGCATCCCTGGTATAAATCCTACTTGATCATGGTGGATGACCCTTCTGGTCACTTGCTGGAGTCTTTTTGCTAGTATTCTATTTAAGATTTTTGCATCTATATTCATTAGGGAGATTGGTCTGTAATTTTCTTTCTCTGTTTTTGTCCTGCCTGGCTTTGGAGTTAGTACCATGTTTGTGTCATGAAAGGAGTTTGGTAGAACTCCCTCTTTGCTTATTATGTCAAATAGTTTGTATAGTATTGGAGTTAGCTGTTCTTTGAATGTTTGATAGAATTCACTGGTGAATCCGTCAGGCCCTGGGGATTTTTTCTTAGGAAGTTCTTTGATGGTCTGTTGGATTTCTTTTTCTGATATGGGATTATTTAAGAAATCTATTTCTTCTTCTGTTAGTCTAGGCAATTTATATTTTTGTAAATATTCATCCATATCACCTAGGTTGGTATATTTATTGCCATATAGTTGGGCAAAGTAGTTTTTAATGATTGCCTTAATTTCCTCTTCATTGGAGGTGAGATCCCCCTTTTCATCCTTGATGCTGTTAATTTGCCTTTCTTCTTTCCTTTTTTTTAAATTAGATTGACCAGTACTTTGTCTATTTTGTCTGTTTTTTCAAAGTACCAGCTTCTGGTCTTGTTTATTAGCTCAATAGTTCTTTCGCTTTCGATTTTATTAATTTCTCCCTAAAAATCTCTAGTTTGGTTTTCTTCTGGGGTTTTTTAATTTGTTTGTTCTCAAGTTTTTTGATTTGCATTTCCAATTCCTAGATCTCTGTCCTCCCTAATTTGTTAATATATGCACTCAGGGATATGGATTTTCCTCTAAGTACTGCCTTGGCTGCATCCCATAAGGTTTGAAAGGATGTCTCGCCATTGTCATTTTCTTCAACATAATTATTAATTGTTTCTATGATTTCTCTAACTATCCGATTTTGGAGTATCATATTATTTAATTTCCAATTAATTTTTGATTTGGCTCTCCATGTACCCTTACCGATCAATATTTTTATTGCCTTGTGATCTGAAAAGGCTGCATTTATTATTTCTGCTTTTCTGCATTTGAGTGCCATGTTTCTGTGACCTAGTGTATGGTCAATCTTTGGGAACGTGCCATGTGGTGCTGAAAAGAAGGTGTATTCCTTTTTGTCTCTATTTTTCTCCATATATCTATTAACTCTAATTTTTCTAAGATTTCATTCACCTCTTTTACCTCTTTCTTGTTTATTTTTTGGTTTGATTTATCTAAATTTGATAATGGTTGGTTCAAGTCTCCCAGTGATATGGTTTTACTGTCTATTTCCTCCTCCAATTCTCCTAGTTTCTCTATTAAAAATTTGGATGCTATACCATTTGGTGCATACATGTTGATTAGTGATATTTCCTCATTGTCTATACTCCCTTTGAACAGAATATATTTACCTTCCCTATCCCTTTTGATCAGGTCTATTTTTGCTTTGTCTTTGTCAGATATCATGATTGCAACTCCTGCCTTCTTTCTATCAGTTGAGGCCCAAAAGGTCTTACTCCAAGCTTTATTTCTAACCTCGTGAGTATCAACCTGCCTCATATGTGTTTCTTGAAGACAACAAATGGTAGGGTTTTTGGTTCTAATCCAATCTGCTATTTGTCTACATTTTATGGTTGAGTTCATCCCATTTACATTCAAAGTTATGATTGTCATTTGTGGATTCACTGGCATTTTGATCTTCCCCTAGTTCTGACCTTTCTTCTTTAGCTATCTCCTTTTGAACCAGTGATTTACTTTAGGCCAGTCCCCCTAGTCCCCTCCCTTGAGATGCTTCCCTTTCTAGCCCCTCCCTTTTTATGCTCCCTCCCCCTCCCCCCTTCTCCTTCCCTCCCTTTTTATACTCCCTCCCTTCTCCCCCTTCTTAATTTTCCTTTCTTTCTTACCCTAATGGATAAAATAGAATTCAGGATCCCACTGGATCTAGATGTTCTTCCCTCTCAGATTTGATTTTACTGAGAGTAAGGTTTAAGTAATTCAACTTCACGCTCTCTTCCTCTCCTTCTCATATGAGAGTTCTTCCCCTCCCCTTCCCATGTGTATCTTTGTATGGGAAAGATTATTCTATTAAGTCCCCCCCTATTTCTTGAAGTAAGTCTTAGTGTTATCAACAGTTCCCTCCTCCCTTTTCCTTTCTTTTCTCCCACTTTCCTCAAATCTTCTTAATGCCCCAATCTTTCCCTATGCATGTTTCTTCTAACTACTCTTATGACACATACAATTTTTGAGAGTTACACAAAACATTTTCCCCACATATTAATATATATAATTTGATGTAAATGTAGTCCTTATAGAAGAGAGTTTGACTTAAAGAAAAAGATAAGATTCATCTCCTTTTCCCTGTCTTTCATATTTACCTTTTCATGTTTCTCTTGCTTTCTGTGCTTGGATATCAAATTTTCCACTAAGTTATGGTCTTTTCTTAGCAAATGCTTGGAAATCTTCTATTTTGTTGAATGTCCATATTTTCCCCTGGAAGTATATAGTCAGTTTTGCTGGGTAGTTGATTCTTGGTTGGAGACCCAGCTCTCTTGCCTTTACAAATATTGTGTTCCATGCTTTGTGGTCTCTTAGTGTGGTAGCTGCTAAGTCGTGTGTGATCCTTATGGGAGACCCCTTATATCTGAAGCTCCTCTTCTTGGCTTCTTGTAAGATTTTCTCCTTTTCTTGGAAGCTCTTGAATTTGGCAATTACATTCCTAGGGGTTGTCTTTTGGGGATTTAGTATAGAGGGTGTTCTATGAACCCTTTCTATTTCTATTTTGTCCCCTTGCTCCAGAACGTGGGGGCAATTTTCTTTTATAATCTCCTGTAGAATAATATCGAGTTTATTGTTTATCTCTGGTTTTTCTGGGAGACCGATAATTCGGAGGTTTCTCTTCTCCCTCTGTTTTCCAAATCTGTGACCTTTTCAGTGAGATATTTTATATTTTCTTCTAATTCATTAATTTTTTGGGTTTGCTTTATTGATTCTTGCTGTTTCATGATCTCACTTTCTTCGAGTTGCTTAATTCTGGTCATTAGGGACTGGCTTTGCTTTTCAGCTTTGTCTGCCCTTCTATTGGATGCTTCGAGCTCTTTTTCCAATTGAGCAGTCTTATCTGTCAGAGTGCTGATCTCTTTCTCCCATTTTTCTTTCCAGGTTTCCATCTTTTGGATAAGTTCCAGTTTGAGATCTTCCAGAGCTTGTTGATAGTTTCTATTTTGGGAGGAATGTTCTGATTTTTTTTGGATTTTCTCCTCATTCTCCTCTTTTTCTTGGGTACTTCCACCATTAAAGTTTTCAATATTCACCTTTTTCCCTTTCTTCCTGGAGGCTTGATTTTGGGCCATGTGAGCCATCCCTTTGGTGGTTTTATTCTCCTTTCCTTTTTGGTCTGGGGTCTGGGTGTTATGGGCGGGTTTTCTGTGAATTTAGGTTGCCTCAGACTAATTCTTCCCAGCCTTTGAGGTTTCTTAGAGTGTTGGGCCCCTGATCACAGCCACACTGCCCAGGTCTTTAGCTCCGCCCAGATAATCAGTGCGTGGTCCGCCCCTGGTGTTTAGCTCCGCCCAGATGCTCAGCGCAACCGCCCTGAGTACAGCTCCTTGGATCCCCTATGCTCAGCGCCAGGTTCTCTTTGAAAAGGCCCTGAGATGTTTTTTCCTGGCAGTCCCCAGATCCCAAGGACCCTGGAGTGCCCCCCCTCCCCAGACAGAGACATTCCCCACTCACTCGCTGTCCCAATGAGCTCTCCCATAGTTCACTCTGGTTTGGTGGGGGAGGTGGGGGGGGGAGGGTGGCTCAGTTTACGTTTCTGTGCAAGCTTTTCTTCCTTCTTATTATAGTGTGGAAATGTTCAAGCCCCACATACCTTCGCCTCTATGGGATACTGGGGAGTACTGGGGAGTCCTTCTGTTCCTTCAAAGGTGATTTTTATGCTCCTTTGATTTAGTCTATTTCGTTTTGTGCCGGGGAGAGGAAGCGTGTGGCGTCTAGATTGCAGCCATGATTCCATAGTGATTTTAATATAATAATATTCCATAAGAGAGGCTTCTTGTATAAAATAATATAGGTCAAAACTTGTAAATTCACTAATTTATCCAAACCAGCAACTCATTTATAAGCACTCATTTTTATGCAAAAATGCAAGGAATAGGTCATTATTTATAGTAGCAATAGGAAGTGAAAAAATGGGGAGGTCTATGTTTTCAATCTAATCCTAAAAACAAACACATTTGACATAATTTCATATCTTCAATCCCATTGTACTTATTGAATTAACAATGTCAAAGTCTCCAATTTTATGAAATTATATGCTATATTTATTTCTATCAGCTAATGATTAGAGAAAAATGAAAATTTAAGTTCTGAAAACTGAAATTTTAATTGACTTTTAGTTATATTGCTGATGGGAAAGATTAGAGTATTTAAAAGGATACTTTATTAATTAACATTAAAAAACATTTTTAAAGAAAATTTACTTAATATGATAAATGCTGGCTGTATCATTTCAGAAACCAAAGTCCTTATTGTGTCTCTTGTAAAGATGTTATCATCTAGAACAGTGGTTTAAATTTTTTTTTTTGTCCCTGGCCAGTTAGAAAAGAAACTTGTAGTTTTCTAAGACCAATTGTCTTTGTTTATGTTTCCCCTACCTTTGTCTCCCCCTGCTGCATGAGGTTGGTAGTACTCTCACACAATAGACTGGATTGAGAAAAGACCACCAGCTCATTCCCTTTGGGATATTAAATTGCCACCAAGTATTAAGAGCTTTAAGTTATAGCTTAAATGGACTGAGCGCAAAATAAAATGAGAAAAAGATTCATGTCATTTAACTTCTGCTTCAACTGATTTATAGTTGTCCCTCTAATTAAAACAAATGGAAAAAAATGCAAGACACTTCTGCTTATAGACTCTGAGGTCAAAAGGGCAACATTTTCCCAAGCCTGTCAAGCTTCTTTCACCTTAATAGAAACTTATTAAGAGCTTTAGTATGTGTTTACTTCCTATCATAAAATCTAGTCTATGTGGTCCATATAATACTTTCTCTTATCACATATGTATCTTAATTTAGCAGTTGTGGACATAATTTGGTTATACTTAGTAATCTAATCATTTTATGGTTAATATTTGCATCCAAATAACTTTGCAGATAGAATGTAATATTATTACAAATAGCTTTTTGTCATGATACATGGAGTTGTCTAATGAGGAAATCTATGGAGTAGCATTTTTGTAGAAATTTAACCATACTCTACAGTAGAGAATACCACAAAAAGGATTGCTTCTAGGAACTCTTTGGATACTAAAGTATAGTTTCTGAGCTTCTTTTCAATTGTAATACCTGAAAAGACATGATATGGTAGATAGTCCAGGCCCAAGTCTCACCTGACTTGTATTATTATTACCCTGAGCAAATCACTTAACTCCCAGTTCTGGGTGGTTGTGATAATAAAATAAAGAACAATTATACATTTGCATTGGTAAAGGAAGTTTACTTATTTGGAGCTTTCCTACACTAATAAAACCACAGGTTTAGATTTACCTTGCCAAAAAGAAACCAAAAAAACCTATTGGGAATAAATTTTCTCATCTTCAAAATGAAAGAGTTGGGCTCGGTGATCTTTACAATTTCTTTTTCTTCTTGCTCTGTAAGGATTTCCTAAATGCTCTATAAATCTTCATATTGGTGTGACTTGTTTGAGATTATAAGGTAAGTAGCACAGTATAAATTTGAAGCCAGTTTCCCCAATTTCCAAATTCAATTCTCTTTCTACTACAGCATGCTTTCTTTGGCAAACTTCTAGAATTTTATTTTTATTTATTTGTTTTTCAAAACCATTACCTTCTGTCTTGGAACCAATACTTCTAAGGCAGAAGAGTGGTAAGGGCTAGGCAATGGGGGTCAAGTGACTTCACCCAACTGGGAAGTGTCTGAGGCCACATTTGAACGTAGGACCTCCTATCTCTAGGACTGGCTCACAGTCCACTGAGCTACCCAGCTGCCCCCTAGAGTTGTATTTTTAAAAGAAAGAAAACAACACCCATGATACAAGTAACCCAGTGATATGAATAGCATCCACCAATTATGTTAAAATTTGTTCCAAGACCTATAAGTTATGGAACTAATTTCGTGACTTTAAGTAAAATGCACATTGATAGAATTCTGAATGCTTTCCTCACACTATGTGGCATTTCCCTTTACACTATGGTCAGCTTTGGCTGGGCTACATGTATTGTTTGCCCAGGCATCTCTCTTCAGAAATCTAGCATTCTCATGAGGATACCAAGAAGAACCTTAAATGTTATAAGACATTCAGAATAATAGCTGCTAGAAAAGGATTTAGAGAAGAGCTTAGAGACTCACTCACTTTATTTTTTATTTCTTTTACAAGACAGAAGCAGAAAAATAAAACTTTCAGATTAATAAAAACAACATCTATTTTCCCTCCTACTTTCACTGATATCAATAACACCTATAGTAGCAAAACTGGAACTAATATTTTACCTTTTACTAACCATGTTGACATCCTTACATTACCTGATGTTTTCAATTTGACATTTTCATTGTATGATTGATATATACTATTTATTGTATCAAAAAATACTTGATCTGCTCCCCACTTAATACAGGGTCTTCATAAAGTCCTATAGTTTTAAGCTTTTAAACATCTTTTAACATTTAAACTTATTGGTATCAAAGAAAAAAGTCCTTAAAAGGTTAAAAGCAAAAATTATTTTCTCATCTATGGCACTGTAAGAGGGAAATTAGAGAGAGAAGCATACTGTGGACATGCTCCCTCTCTAATTTCCCTTTTATAGTACCTACTTTTTTTGTTAGATGAGCTGACATTGAAAATATATGATATATAGCTTTGGAGTATATAGTTTTCTCAAACTTTATTTTTGAATTTTTTCTTTTACTGATGTTTAAATCAAAATTCAAAATTATATACAGATTTTTTGAAGATCCTCTATGTGATTTTAAAAATCTGTTGTATTATACATAATTAAAATACTTTTTGGGAAATCTTGGATGTTGTATAGTTCTGGGAGATGACATGTGAGGTTCCAGATATGATCATACTCATATTTGGCTAAAGTAGATGGGAGTCAAATATCATTGCCTTTCCAAATTGTATTACTTTAATCATTGTTTTTTATTTTTTCATTTGTTTATTATATTTATTATTTTAACTTTTGAAGACATGAACAAATACTTTTCCTGTGGAAATCTAGTATGAAATAGGAATTTGTAGAATAGAATAAAAAAACCATCTTTGGAGTTTATACTTCTCCAGAGGAATATTTCATAATGAAAATGGGAAAAACTTGATCCCATGTTTTCATGTTTAATTTTTTTGACGATTTAATTTTGATAGCCTTAGTGTTCTTACAGAAAATGAACAATATCTTCCTCTTTGCCTTTTATCATTAATGACTATGCAGGGCACCTAATACCATTTTGAGAATTATATCTTGTTTTTCTCAAGGTTCAATAATTATTCAGTATAATTCAAATTGTTTTTAAAGTCATTAGGTTTGGAAATTTTTGCATTGATCTTGTCTATATTCATCAATGCTACCCCATTTTTCCTTCTTCAAATTCTTATCAGCTCATGCCAATTATAGAATAATTTTGTGAATGGTAGGGTTAAGAGGGTGATAACTAGACCTATAAATGATTTTATCTGTGTGGAATTCCTCATTTGGAAATGTCCTTCATCATTGCAGATTGGCAATTTATCTATAATCTTAGAAAGATGTATAGGACACAGAATGGACTTGCTTAATCGATCAACTACTTTATGTCAGAGTCAGTAACTGAACCTAGTACTTTCTGACTCCAAAGCTAGACCTTTTTATCTACTCTGTCATCCTGCATCTGAACATAAATTTCTGTCAATAATAATGTAAGTACATATGTTGTATGTATATTTGTCTATCTCTATCTCTGTCTATATGGATTATGTACTCCATTTTTTGCATAAAATATTTTTTACGTTGATGAAATAGAAAGTTTTTAAATACTATTTAAAAACAGATATATTGCAGGTAGCTATCTTACTCCATCGGTTGAGAGCATTCAAATTTGGCCTTACACATTACCTAGCTTTGTGACCCTGATCAAATAACTTAACCCCCATTTCCTAGCCCTTGTCACTCTTCTGTCCTGGAACCAATATGCAATATTAATTCTAAGGCAGAAGGTAAGTGCTTAAAAATGATAAAATATACTAAAAAGTTTTTATTGTTCAAAGGTTGGTAGTCCACATTTTCTATACTGAAGATTATATCATTTACCATTAGATGTTGTGGAGTTTTCAGAATTATTGACTTGAAGTTCCTTTCCTCTTTCTTTTTCACAGTGATGAGGGTAATAGACTGTTGTAGGTCATCTATAATATTCTGTTTTCAGTTAAGATTAAATGAAGGATTATAACATATGGACATTCAGTGTCCTCAACTGGTCCCCTCTTCATGGGAGCAGAAAACAAGGATGCCTCCAGGATGTTAGGAGAACCCCTTATGGGAAACTTTAAGGAAGACATGGATAGGAATTGCAAAAGATGGGCAGCCAAAGATATATTGGGATCTGCATCATTGGAAGAAACTTTTGAATTAGTAAAGGCATAGATCCATGTGTGTAGAAGTAGGATCATGGAATCAGACAGCAAAGAACTGTAGAGTTCAGTGGCAGTGAGGATTTGAAAATGGGTCTGACATCATACCCATCATTCTTTTCACTATTGTACATATATTGAAGATCCCTTGATAAATTAAAAACATATTTTCATACTTGAGATTTCTTCAAAAGTTTGGCTTGTATTTAGTGGTATTAATATAAGTTTTGTAATATCATTTGTAAAATAATCACAGAAAAATAAGTTCAAATTAAGCTCATTTTCTAGTTAATTTTTGGTCTCTTTGTGGTTTTGAGTAGTAGCTCCAGTCTATTTTAGGACTTAGTGATAATACTGTTTTTAAAAAAATGATCATTATTTACTATGCTGTAATGTTTACTTGATTTTCTCAGCACCTTGTTTTGTTTAAGGAGCTGGCAATCCTTATTTTCCATAGTGAAAATTATACCATTTAACACTAAGCCTTGTTGAGAATTCATCAAATTATTGTCTTGAAGCCTCTTTTCTACCTTCTGTTTTTCAGTGATCAGGATAATATACTGCTCCAGGCCAGCTATAATATTATGATTTTTGTGTCAGTCATGCATAAACAGCCACGTTACTCTTTCAGATTTAAGTTGGCTCTCTCAAGGTAAAATGATACATTGTGTAACATAATGAAATTTTTAGAGGAGAAATCATATTTTAAATTTACACTGCTATCCCAAGCTCAAAGAAGTCTTCTCATTATATTCTAATTATGAATCTGTCAGTTTATGAAGCCTATGCATTTTAACTAATAGAGATTTTAACTCCCTATATTCAAACCTCTATTGTGTTTAGCCCATAAAGTGTCTTGTGTTTTACACTTACCCCATAGGCATTCATATTTATTGTTTTAAAAAATGGCTAATTATTAGATTTTATTTTATTTTTAGTAAAAAAAAAATTTTACCTTCCATTTTAGGATTAGTATTCCATATTGGTTCTAAAGCAGAAGAGTGGTAAGAGCTAGGCAATGGGGGTCAAGTGACTTGCCCAGTGTCACACAGCTAGGAAGTGTCTGAGGTCATATTTGAACCCAGGGCCTCCCATCTCTGGGCCTGGCTCTAAATCTACTGAGTCATCCAGGTGCCTCCTATTTATTAGATTTTAGATGATGATTATATGTTGGGTACTCTTAAGGAAAATCTCAATTGTAGAAGTAGCATTGTAGTAATAGTAGTTTTATAGTAACTGTTAGAAATATTAATTTTATTAATATCTTTCAGCAGTGTTCTAGAATATTTGGAGTCATCCTCAGATTATAGGCCTAGTAGAAATACTTCCAAAGCATGAATTTAGGAATATTCTTGTGTATAGTTTTTATTTATGTAGCAATTGTCTTCATGCATTAGAGGCTTTTGGGATCAGCCCTAAGTGCTTGTACTATGTCTCATCATACCTGTATAGAGACAAGTCAGACTGTAACTACTAATTCCTATTTGAATCTTTAGGTTTTTGAGACCATTTTGCACATATCTGAATCTGTTCCCTGACTCTACTTTTCCTGTTTACTTTCCTCACACTTTTTCTTACTTTTACTGGAAATCCTTTTTACTTTGGTCCTCATGACTGTAATAGACTCTGCTTATTGCTCTTTTCCATTTAGAATGATAATGTAGACAAGTGTTTAAAGCTAAACAATAACAACTGGCACTCAAATTTATGTTTTCTTCTTAATTTTGTATTAGAGAAAAATAAAATTTAATTTACTAGTTTCACAAAGATTAAAATATTATCTCATGATTCTGATATTTAAGGCTTTCCACTTTTTAACTTTGGAGCAGCTAGGTGGTAGAGTGGATAAAATTTCAGCCTGGAGTCAAGAAGACTCATCTTCCCAAGTTGAAATCTATCTTAAATTACTTATTAGCTGTGTGAACCAGAGAAGTCATTTAACCCTATTTTCTCAGTTTTCTTATCTATAAAATAAGTTGGAGAAGTAAATGGCAAATCTCTTCAATATCTTTGTCAAGAAAACCCCAAATTGGGCTCATAAAAGGTCAGACATAACTGAAATGACTGAACAATAAACAACAATTTAATTCTAAACTGTCTGGCCTTCTTATACTTTGCTGATACAGTATCTTTATATTTCAGACCAACTTAACTGCCTGTTATCCCATTCTTATCATATAGTTCTTCCCATTGTTTACCCCATACATGCAGTGACTCCTTCCCTGCTACCATTGTTATGTCCTTTTCTTCCATCAGGGCCCAATTCAGCCATACATCATCTGTGAAATATTCCTTTGTACCCATTTCTTATAGCATGTTCCCTTTGCCCTTTACTCTAGGGGCTTAATTTTGTGCAAACCTTTATTTTTTCTCCATTTGATTATGATTTCTGAGGATCTGAATTGTAAGGGATCTTAAAGACTAGAGAGTCTCTTGAGATACCACAAGTCAACATTCATTTATTAGGTATCTTCTAAATGCCAGGCGTGGTGCCAAACATTAGAGATTAAAAAAGACCTAGAACTGTCTGCTCTCAAGGAGCTCACTTTCTAATGGCAGAAACAACATGGTAAATAACTGTGTATGTGTGTGTATAATATATATGTATGTATACATATATATGATAAATTAGACATAATCAACAGAGGGAAGGCACTAATATTAAGGGGTCTGGAAAAACTTTATGTAGAAGGTAGGATTTTAGCCAAATCTTGAGGGAAGCCTGGTAATTTAGGAATAAGAAATAAAAGAAGAATACTCCATGCATGAGGCCAGTGAAAGTGTCTGGAGTTAGGGGATGGACTATCTTGGGTAAGGTGCAGAGTAGTGTATAAGAAGATTTGAAAAGTAGAAAATGGCCAGGTTATGTGAATCTTCGAATGCCAAATGGAGGACTTTGTATTTGTTCCAGTGATGATAGAGAGGGCCCCTTGATTTTATTGAATGGAGGTAACATGATCAGATCTGTGCTTCAAGAAGACCAATTCAACTGTTAAGGTAGTAGAATGAACTGAAGTGGGGAGAGACTTGTGGCAGGTAGGCTATTACAAGTAGTTTAGGGTGGTGACAATGTCAGAGGAGAGAAGGTGACATGTACTAGAGATGATAACAAGATAAAATTGAAAGAACCCCAAAACAGCCTGGATATCGGGGGAAGAGAGGTCAGAAAGAATTTAGAAATTCAAAAGATGTTTTGGAGGTAGAATTGCTAAGACTTTACAACTCTACAATATTGGATATATGGTGGGAGGGAGAGTAAAGAATTAAAGATATCTGAGTTTGCAAATCTGGGTAACTTGGAAAGATGGTGGTTCCCTTTTCAGAAACAAAGCACTTTAATAAACATTTATTGAATGATGAAAAATCAAGTTTCCAGAAGAGGTTTATTGTTTTGGAGGTTGTATGACTAATCTGGCCCTCCACATTAGTTAGAATCAAGGGATCATTGATCAGTTCTCTGTTGCCCTTTGATTTTAAATAAGCCTGGATCCATAATTTTACTGGGAGCATTCTCCAAGAGGATGAAGTGAAAATTTATCTTTTCCTTTTCCTCCTTTCACTAACATAAATTTGCTTATTTCTCATTTGTTCCAAATATTCTTGTAACATAGCTTTTCTTTCCCAGGACTGAAAATAATTGAGTCTTTTGGAATTTACCATATGGCAAAATAGGAACTGGTTTCCAGTTCTTGCAGTCTATTTAGAAATGAATTGGAAGGCTGTGCTGAGGAATGGAATTGTAGAAATGTTGTGTGGTTCAAGAGTAGGGCACATTAGCAAGTCCATTTGGGGGAATAAAATCAGCTTCGACTGTAGAGCCATGAACCTCTTTTTTTCTTGCATATTAAAATTCAACAGATTTTGGATTTGTTCACTTGCTTCATTTGGGATACCTAAGAGAACTACTGAAAATTTAAAGTTATATATTACTCTGGATTTTTTAATTTCTTTTTTCTCCCTTGAGTTATTAAAATTCATCTAGTGAAAAATAGCCCATGTGACTTACCATACAATTTTAAGCAATTGCCGATAAATGTAACTTTCAGAAGACTACCTTGCATTAAACCAGATAACCACAGTAACTTCCCTATTCTTGTTCCCTTTCTTTACTTTTGTATGGCAGTTATTTTAGGGTTGACAGTGGAGGCACTACCAGAATCTGTAGTGTTGCCAAGCTTCTGTAAAAAGGGGAGAGGAAAAGATAAATCTCTTTTTACCATTACTTTTCTTCTTCTCTCTACCTCCCATTTCTGTTCCACACTTATTTTAGAGCAGGTATAGGTGGTAAGCAGGAAAGAATTGGCCTCCTGATCTAGTAAATTAATTCAGGCATCTATGAATCAATGCTGCAAACTGAAGGAAAATGTTCTATCACTTGATGAGATAGAGGATCCTGTAGGAGTTAAGTAGAGCATGGAACACAATATACCCTGAGTGGTTTAAAAGATAAATGAAAATTATAAGAACAGGATTTATGGCCTGCACCATTAAAAGAATGAGCAGAATCAGAAAATTAGAATCTGAAATGGCAAGCCTGACCAAAGAAATAAAAGAGAGAATAATAGATTGGTAATGTAAATGCACAGAAATAAAGAACAACCTAGAAGAAGAAAAGCAAAAAACACTAATATTTAAAGGAAAATATGCTCTCCATGCAAGAAAAACAATCTGATCTCAAAGATATGATGAGTAGAGATTATCCAAGGGTCACAGGTTTCCCAAAAGGATGGAGTAGCTAGATGGTTCAGTGGATAGAGATCCAGATCTAGAGATGGGAGGTCCTGGGTTCAAATGTGGTCTCAGATATTACCTAGCTGTATGATCCTGGGTAAATCCCATAATTCCAATTGCCTCACCCTTATTGTTCTTCTGCCTTAGAACCTAGACTTAATATCAATTAGTATCAGTATACAATTTAAGGGTTAAAAAAGAATAATTAGTACACATATTTCAGAAATTACTCAAAGATTAAGAAAGTAAGCACTGTACATGATTTCTTTTATGTGATACTATCTAATGTCTAAATCAGGGAGAGAGAAAACTCAGGAGGAAAAGTATAAACTGATATCATTACTGAATATTGACTTAGCTGTTTTCATCAAAATCATGTCACACAGACTACGGCGATATATTGAAGAAATCATTTATTATGACGAAGTAGAATTCACACCAGGTATACCAGGATGGTTCAGCATTAGAAAATAATCAACATAGTTAATCATATTAAAATCCAGAACATCTAAAACTACATAATCATCTGAATAGAATAGAAAAAAAAAGCCTTTGGCAAAGTACAGAACTCTTTTATGATGAAAACCCTACAGAGAACAGGCATAGAGAGACCTTTTTTTAATATCATGAAAAGCATTTATAAAAGCAAAAGGCTATGAGAGGGGGTAGACTAGAATCTTTTCAAATATAGAGGAAAAGCAAAGATATCCACTTTCTCTGTTATTATTTTATATGGTTCTGAAAATGATAGCAACAGCAGTAAGACAAAACGAGCAAGGAGTAAGACAACACAAGATAAAGGAATTAAGAGATAAACAGATGAAATTATCTCTCTTTGCTGATATGATGGAATACTTAGAATGTCCTAGGGAATCAATAAAGATATAAATTCAGACAATTAATAGCTTTAGCAAAATTATAGAATAAAAAGATAAAAGGTTTTGATCACATTCTACCAGATTGGTAAAGGTTTGAGAATGTTCCTGTTTTCTAAGAATCTGCCTTAGTAAGTATATCACTAACAAATGAGCAACCAGGCAATTCTTTGCTCAGAGTTTGAAATGACTGTGTAACTATACCTCTGAATTTGTGAAGATGATTTTTGGACTAAAGTATAAGACTAAATTTTCATTTTTACCTATTGAACATCTCATTAGATTGAATCTAATGCTTCACCTTATTCAGATCTTTTTGGAGCCTAATTTAGTAATCTGCCGAATGAGATTAACCTTCCTAGCTTTGTCATTTGCAGATTTGCTAAGCATGCATATTTACAGTTATTAAAGTTACTGATTAAAATGTTAAAAATAACTCTGGGACAGATAGAATACTGTCCATTGGAGCCCTCTAACCACACTGACATGGAACCATCAAATCACTTTTTTTTTTTTTTAGTACAGCCATTTAATCCATGGGAGAGGTAGGTGACTCAATGGACAGAATGCTAAGGCCTGGAATCAGGAAGACTCAGCTTCTTGAGTTCAGATCTGGCCTTAAACACTGGCTAGACACTGTGTTACCATAGCCACCTAGCTCTCTTTGCCTTTGTTTCCTCATCCATACATGCTGGTGAAGTAAATGGCAACTATGCCAATTTCTTTGCCAGTGAGGTCACTCAAGAGTGACTGAAAAGTGTTCTTCATGACTGCAAAAAGACTGAAATTTAATCTGAATCCTTTTATTTGCATTACCTTATATCTGCCTCTTGTTATCTTTCTTTACAAAAATAGGAGAATATTTTATTGAATTCATTGCTAAAATTTAAGAAAACCACACACACACATATCCACATGCAACACACAAAACACAACATCCCCCTGAGCTACATAATATTTTCTCTGACCTGCTAGTTAATTTGTAATCCTAAAAAAAAAGATTTAGCTAGCAGGAATTTTCTTAAATTTATTCTAAATTTAACATATGTCAAATACATAGGAAAAAAAGACGAGTATTGCCCATTAAATTGTTATACACAGGTTGATTTTCTTTTAAAATATATAATAAATTCAACATACGACATTTTTTAACATTATTTTTTTTATTTGGTCAATTTGAAACATTATTCCTTGGATACAAAAATCATTTTCTTTTCCTCCCTCCCCTCCTGCCACCCCTCCAATAGCTAACATGCAATTCCACTGGGTATTACATGAGACCTTGATCTGAACTCATTTCCATGTTGTTGATGTTTGCACTAGGATGTTCATTTAGAGTCTACATCCCCAATCATATCCACTCGACCCCTGTTTTTACTCCCATAGGTTTTCCTCTGACTGTGCATAATGTTTTTTCTCATAGATCCCTTTGGGTTGTTCAGGTTCACTGCATTGCCACTAATGGAGAAGTCAATTATGTTCGATTGTACCACAGTGTATCCATCTCCTTGTACAATGTTCTCCTGGTTCTGTTCCTTTCGCTCTGCATCACTTCCTGGAGGTTGTTCCAGTCTCCATGGAATTCCTCCACTTTATTATTCCTTTGAGCACAATAGTATTCCATCACCAACATATACCACAATTTGTTCAGCCATTTCCCAATTGAAGGGCATCCCATCATTTTCTGATTTTTTGCTATCACAAAGAGCAGAGCTATGAATATTCTTATACAAGTCTTTTTCCTTATTATCTCTTTGGGGTACAAGCCCAGCAGTGCTATGATTGGGTCAGAAGGCAGACAGTCTTTTAGCACCCTTTGGGCAAAGTTCCAAATTGTCCTCCAGAATGGTTGGATCAATTCACAACTCCACCAGCAATGAGTTAATGTCCTGACTTTGCCACATCCCCTCCAGCATTCATTACTTTCCATAGCTGTCATGTTATCCAATCTGCTAGGTGTGAGGTGATACCTCAGAGTTGTTTTGATTTGCATCTCTCTGATTATAAGAGATTTAGAACACTTTTTCATGTGCTTATTAATGACTGAGAATTGCCTATTCATGTCCCTTGCCCATTTGTCAATTGGGGATTGTCTTGGTTTTTTGTACTATTGATTTAGCTTTTTATAAATTTGAGTAATTAGACCTATGTCAGAGATTTTTGTTGTGAAGATTGTTTCCCAGTTTGTTATTTCCCTTCTGATTTTGATTACATTGGTTTTGTTTGTCCAAAACCTTTTTAATTTGATGTAGTCAAAATTATTTATTTTACATTTTGCGACTCTTTCTATGTCTTGCTTGGTTTTAAAATCTTTCCCTTCCCAGAGGTCTGACATGTATACTATTCCATGTTCACATACTTTACTTATTGTTTCCTTCTTTATGTTCAATTCATTCACCCATTCTGAGTTTATCTTGGTGTGTAGGGTGTGAGGTGTTGATCCAAACCTAATCTCTTCCATACTATCTTCCAATTTTCCCAGCAGTTTTTATCAAATAGTGGATTTTTTTTCCCCAAAGCTGGGATCTTTCGGTTTGTCATAGACTGTCTTGCTGAGGTCACTTTCCCCAAGTCTACTCCATTGTTCCTCCTTTCTGTCTCTTAGCCAGTACCAAAATTGTTTTGATGACCACTACTTTATAATATAGTTTGAGATCTGGGACTGCAAGGCCATTTTCCTTTGTATTTTTTTTTTCATTATTTCCCTTGATATCTTTGATCTTTTGTTCTTCCAAGTGAACTTTGTTATGTTTTTTCTAATTCAGTAAAAAAAGTTTTTTGGAAGTTCAATGGATATGGCACTAAACAGATAAGTTTAGGTAGGATGGTCATTTTTATTATGTTAGCTCATCCTACCCATGAGCAGTTAATGTTTTTCCAATTGCTCAAGTCTAGTTTTAGTTGTGTGGAAATTGTTTTGTAGTTGTGTTCATATAATTCCTGTGTTTGTCTTGGCAGATACATTCCCAAGTATTTTATATTGTCTAAGGTGATTTTGAATGGAATTTCTCTTTCTAATTCCTGCTGCTGAGATGTGTTGGAGATATATAGAAATGCTGATGACTTATGTGGGGTTTTTTTGTATCCTGCAACTTTGCTAAAGTTGTTGATTATTTCCACTAGCTTTTTAGTTGATTCTCTGGGATTTTTTAAGTAGACCATCATATCATCTGCGAAGAGTGATAGCTTGGTCTCTTCATTGCCAATTTTAATACCTTCGATTTCTTTTTTTTCTCTAATTACTACTGCTAGTGTTTCTAGTACAATATTAAATAATATATGTGATATGGGCATCCTTGTTTTGCTCCTGATCTTTTTGGGAATGCATCCAGTTTATCCCCATTGGAGATGATGTTGGCTGACAGTTTTAGATAGTGTTTATTATTTTTAGGAAAGACCCTTCTATTCCTATACTTTCTAGTGTTTTCAACAGGAATGAGTGTTGTATTTTGTCAGAGGCTTTTTCTGCTTCTATTAAGATAATCATGTGATTTTTGTTGGTTTGCTTGTTGATATGGTCAATTTTCTGGATGTTTTTACTGATATTGAACCATCCTTGCATTCCTTATATAAATCCCACCTGATCATAGTGAATAACTCTTGTGATGACTTGCTGGAGTCTTTTTGCTAGTATCCTGTGTAAGATTTTTGTATCTATGTTCATTAAGGAGATTGGTCTATAGTTTTCTTTCTCCATTTTTGGCCTGCCTGGCTTTGGCATCAGTAACGTATTTGTGTTGTAAAAGGAATTTGGTAGAACTGCCTCTTTACTTATTATGTCAAATAGTTTGTATAGTATTGGGATTAGCTGTTTTTTGAATGTTTGATAGAAAATCACTTGTGACTATTTGACACTGGGAATTTTTTTCTTAGGGAGTTCTTTGATGGCCTGTTCGATTTCTTTTTCTGATATGGGATTATTTAAGAATTCTATTTCTTCTTCTGTTAATCTAGGCAATTTATATTTTTGTAAATATTCATCCATATCACCTAGATTGGCATATTTATTGCCATATAATTGGGAAAAAATGGTTTTTCATGATTGCCTTAATTTCCTCTTCATTGGAGGTGAGTTCTCCTTTTCCATCCATGATACTGTTAATTTGGTTTTCTTCTTTCCTCTTTTTTATGTGATTGACCAATACTTTGTCTTTTGTTTGTTTTTTCAACATACCAGCTTCTAGTCTTATTTATTAGTTCAATAGTTCTATCACTTTCAATTTTATTAATTTCTCCCTTAATTTTTAGATTCTCTAATTTAGTTTTCTTCTTGGGGTTTCTAATTTAGTCACTTTCAAGTTTTTTGATTTGCATGTCCAGTTCACTGCCCTCTGCCCTCTCTAATTTGTTAATATATGAAGTCTGGGATATAAAATTTTCCCTGAAGTACTGCTTTGGCTGTATCCCATAGAGTTTTAAAGGATGTCTCATCATTGTATTTTTCTTCAATGAAATTATTAATTGTTTCTATGATTTGTTCTCTAACTAGCCAATTTTGGAGAATCATATTATTTAATTTCCAATTAATTTTTGATTTGGCTCTCCATGTACTCTGATCATTAAGTTTATTGTCTTATGATCTGAAAAGTTTGCATTTATTATTTCTGCTTTTCTGAATTTGTATGCCATGTTTTTATGGTGTAGTATATTTTCAGTCTTTGTGAATGTGCCATGTGGTGCTGAGAAGAAGGTGTATTCCTTTTTGTCCCTGTTTATTTTTCTTCATATATCTATTTACTCTAATTTTTCCAAGATTTCATTCACCTCTTTTAGCTCTTTCTTATTTATTTTTTTTTATTTGATTTATCTAAATTTGGTAGTAGTAGGTTCAGGTCTCCCACTACTACAGTTTTACTATCTATTTCCTTCTTCAATTCTCCTAGTTTCTCCATTAGAAATTTGGGTGCTATACCATTTTGTACATACATGTTGATTAGTGATATTTCCTCATTACCTATACTCCCTTTTATCAGGATGTATTTACCTTCCCTATCCCTTTTAATCAGGTCTATTTTTGCTTTGGCTTTGTCAGATATCATGATTGCAACTCCTGCCTTCTTTCTGTCATTTGAGGCCCAATACTTACTCCAACCTTTAATTCTGAACTTGTGAGTATCTATCCGCCTCAGGTATGTTTCTTGTAGACAACATATGGTAGGATTCTGGATTCTAATCCACTCTTCTATTCGTCTACTTTTATGGGTGAGTTCATCCCATTCATGTTTAAAGTTATGATTTTCACTTTTGAATTCCCTAGTATTTTTATATCCTCTCCTAGTTCTGTCCTTTCTTCTTTTGCTATATTCTTTTAAATCAGTGGTTTACTTTTAGTCAGTCCCCCTATTCCCCTCCCTTAATGTTTCCCTTTCTGACCCCTCTCTTTTTGTTCTGTTCTTGCCTTTTTAGGGACTGTTAAGTTCCCTCCCCCCTCTCCTTCCCTCCATTTTTTATCCTCCCCCTACCCCCTTAGTTTTCCCTTCTTCCTTACCCTGTAAGATAAGATAGACTTCAAGACCCCAATGGATCTAGATGCCCTTCCCTCTCAGAACTGATTTCACTGAGAGTAATGTTCGAGTATTTACATATTAGCACTCTCTTCCTCTCCCTCTTATTAGAGTATTCTTCCCCTCTCCTTTCTATGTGTATCTTTGTTTGACAAAGATTATTTTATTTATTTTATTTCTTCAAATATCTCTTGGTACCATAATCGATCCCCCCTCACCCTTTTTCTTTTTTTGCATTTCATTTTATAGCCCTTAATGCCCTAATATTTTCCTATGAATGATTCCTCTAATTATTATAATAATGAAAAAAATTTTGAGAGTTACAAATAACATTTCCTCCATATATTCATATATATAATTTGATCTAATTGTAGCCCTTAAAGAAGAGAGTTTGAATAAAAAAATTTTTTCTCCTTTCCCTCTCTTTCATATTTACCTTTTCATGTTTCTCTTGTTCTCTGTGTTTGGATATCAAACTTTTCATTGAGTTCTGTTCTTTTCTCTACAAATACTTGGAGATCTATTTTGTTGAATGCCCATACTTTCCCCTGGAAGTATATAGTCAGTTTTAATGGATAGGTGATTCTTGGTGGAAGATCCATTTCTCTTGGCTTTCTGAATATTGTATTCCAGGCCTTGAGTTCTTTTATTGTGGAAGCTGCCAGGTCTTGGGTGATCCTGATTGGTGCATCTTGGTATCTGAATTTCATCTTTTTGGCTTCTTGTCGAATTTTCTCCTTAGTTTGAAAGCTCTGGAATTTGGCAATTATATTCCTAGGACTTTTTTTTTTGGGGGGGGGGTTTAGTGTAGAGGGTGTTCTATGAATTCTTTCCATGTCTATTTTGCCCCCTTGTTCATGAAATTCAGGGCAGTTTTCGTGGATGATTTCTTATAGTATGATGTCAAGATTTCTGTTTATTTCTTTTCAGGTAGACCAGTGATTCTCTAATTGTCTCTCCTTCCTCTGTTTTCCTCATCTGTCACTTTGTCAGTGAGATATTTTATGTTTTCTTCTATTTTGTCAATCTTTTGACTTTCCTTTATTAATTCTTGCTGTTTTGCAAGATCATTGGTTTCCAGTTGCTCAATTCTGGTCCTTAAGACCTGGTTTTCTGCTTTAACCTTTTGGTATTCAGGCATCATTTCTTCATTTTCTTTGGAACCATTTTCCACTTCTTTTTCCAGAAGGCTTCCTTCTTTTTGATAAGCTCCAATTGAAATTCTTCCAGGGCTTGTGGACAATTTCTGTTTTGTTTAGAAGGTTTTGCCTTTGTTTGAATTTTGTCCTGTATTTCTTCTGTAGCCTGTGTTTTTCCTCCGTAAAAATTCTCAAGGGTCACTGTCTTTTTTGTTTGTTTGTTTGTTTTTGGAAGGATTTTGAGGCTCTTGTGCATAATTAGCCACCTCCATGGATGTTTTGCCTTCCCTTTTTAGTCAGAAATCTGAGTGAGCTGGGCAGGTTCTCTGTGTATGGAGTTAAATAGCAAGGATTTTGCCTGAGGCAAGCTCTCAAATCTCCGCAGTCTTTTGCATCTCTTCTCTGTGTTACCTTCCCAAGGGAGCCCAAGGTCTGTGCTCCTCTGCCCACCTGGGTTTCTGGTCTAGTTGCTTTCAGGGGTAGGTCCCCGGTGATCCTAGTCAGCTCCCAAGGACCTAGAGGTGATCCTTGCTCACTCTAGAGGTGCCCCTTGCTTGCTTGCTGGTTCTGGCATGCACTGGCTCTGGCTCTGGCTCCATAGGTGAACTCTGGGAGGGTGGATCTGCTCACGTTTGAGTGGAAGCTTTTTCACTCTCTTATACTGTGGAAATGCCCAAATCCCACGTATCTTCACTGCTGTACCCTACTTTTAAGTTCCTCCATTCTTCTGAAAATGACTTTTAAGATCTTTTGAGGTAGTCTTTGTTGTTGTGTGCTGGGGAGAGGAAGTTTCCTGTGTCTAGAATGTCACCATGCTTACCCGGAAGTCTCCAACGTATAACTTGTAAAGCTGCCGTGTTCATAATTCCTTCTGGTCTTTTGTGCTTTAATATTACTTCAAGGAACCTCTTTTATTTTTCCCTTTTTCTTTTCTTGTCTTTTCTCTTCTCGTCTTTTCTCTTCTCGTCTCTTCTCGTCTCTTCTCGTCTCTTCCCGTCTCTTCCCGTCCCTTCCCGTCCCTTTCCGTCCCTTCCCGTCCCTTCCCGTCCCTTCCCGTCCCTTCCCGTCCCTTCCCTTCCCTTCCCTTCCCTTCCCTTCCCTTCCCTTCCCTTCCCTTCCCTTCCCTTCCCTTCCCTTCCCTTCCCTTCCCTTCCCTTCCCTTCCCTTCCCGTCCCTTCCCTTCCCTTCCCTTCCCTTCCCTTCCCTTCCCTTCCCTTCCCTTCCCTTCCCTTCCCTTCCCTTCTCTTCTTTCTTTTTTGTGGGGAGGTATCTCCTTATAATTCCTTTCCACCTTTCTCTCTTTTCACCATTGAAAAATGTCAGATACCTTATAGAAAATAACCATAGTCAAGCAATACAAATTTATCCATTCATGGTAGCATTGCCTGCTCTTGATAAAAGCATCTTTCCTTTTTCTAGCTACTGCTTTCCTTTATAAATATTCATTAACCATCTTATTAGTGATCAGCTCTAGAATTTCCTCATGAATTGAGCTCAGTGGCCTCTAGTTTGTAGACTTTGATCTTTTTTAAGAAATTGGAAATTGAGATAACATTTAAATTTCTTCAGGCCCGAGGTACTTTTTCTATTTCTCAGGATCTTGAAAATTCTCCTGATGATGTCTCAGAAATCATCAATAATCAATAATATTCCAATTCCAGTTATTATCATAATTTGGAAACAAGTTGGTTGCATATTCACATAACCTAGCAAATGCTAAAATATCCACCTCAAATAAATATAAGATTCTCACTAACTTTGCTGCATATAAGCTTTATTTATATACAAGTCACTATAGTGGTGAAAAACTATCCTATCCTATCTTAAAGTCTATTTAAAGCTACTACTTTATGATACTTTAAAGATACTTTATGATAGAACTTTTTAGTGCTCTCTAAGAATCCTTTTTACTGCAATAGGAAAAGGGAGGAGTAACAGGTAACTTACTGTAACAGGAGAAAGGGGTATGTGATGAGACAGGTTTACTAAATATTTTAAATAAAATCTTTAATAGTAGTGTTTTAAAATAATAGAATTTTTGTTTTCAAAATTACATGTGGATTCCCATATTTAAAGATGGATAATAGAATCCTTTTTCCAATAACCAATGAAATAATTTGTAATCAAAACTCTGCTTCTGCTTGTCAGCTAGTGTATGTTTACTTCATTCTAGCTGTGAGAAGCAAAAAAAGGAAGGGGGATAAGGGCTCAGAATGAATCATCAAGTTTGTATCCTAGCAATTCTTGCCTAATAAACAATTTTCTTTGAGAGGTTAATATATTTAACTTTTCAAAATGTAATCCTAAATTTATATCATGAATGTGTTATGGTTCACACAGAAGCATTTACAGAAAAGACTGACATGTTGATGTATAAAAAGGCAATCTAGATATTTTCTCAAAAATCCATCCTAACCACCTGAACCATAAATCTTTCAATTCTGATAGTCACATTAGCATCTTAAACAGTTGGTCCAATTATTCATAAATCATTGCTTTACTAATTTAGTTTAACTAATTCTAACATATCAATTGTTATGATTCAAAGGGAAGCATTCTCTTTAACCTGAACCTCTTTAGAATTCTAAATTTATAGTTTGAACTCTGTAGTTTTACAAATTGATATACAGAGCCAAATTGTGCAGTTTCAACTAAAAAACTTTTCCCCTGTCTGTTTCTAGAAAAGCTCATATTTTTATTTAATAACGATATGTAGAAATTATAGTATTTTGATATGCACAAATAAACTTAAAATTCCTGTTACTCTTTAACCTTAGTTGTAATATATCTTATTACCAGATCAAAATTTATTCCAGCTGTCAACTAATATCTCAGGTCTTTCAATTTATATCTCTAAAGTTTAGATAAGGTAACTGAAAACTTTTAGCTGTTTAAAATATTTTGATGTAATAGTCCCTTAATATAAATGTTAATTAATTGCAAGCACTTTGAACTCCTTCCTGTGCCTGAGGAAGGGGTTAAATTACTTTTGGAAAAGGTCCCAAGACTGCAGAGGCTTTTTTCTCCTTGTTTGGCTGTACTTTGAGTTTGAAAAAAAATAATCCTTCCTTTTTTTCCAATCATTTTAATGCTTTAGTTATAACACTTAAAATTTTTTGTATGTATTGAGAACCTAAATAATAAATCACTCCCAATGGATATTAATTAAAAAATAACTTCCAAATTGACTTTGATTAAAGTCCCTTAACAATGTTTCCTTGATATTCCAATTTTACTTTTAAACCTTTGCTCAAAGGAGAATAAAAACTTCACTTTTACCTTTTTGTAACTCCAAACATTTTTCTCTCATATACTGAACAAACATTCCTCATATTTTTTTCCATTTACTTTTTCTTTCACATCATTTGGCTTTTCCTTTTTACTCTTACTATATAAATAGGGGAGAGGTGACTACTCTTTACCTATATTTAAGAACCTAATAATGAATCTTATATGATTTCTGGACTGGTCAAATTTTGCCAATTGAATTATACACAATTTGCATAAAATTAATTTTCTTCACAGCACAATTTCATACATATTTTGTGTACATCCATTATGACATTATAATGAATTATATTTGAATAGATATAAATCTCTTCTTAGAGTATACATTTTCCCAATCAAGTTATTAAATCTAAGAGAATAGTCAAATTATGGGATAAAATTTCCCTTTGTGTGTTCCAAATCAATCGTTCTCCTCTTCTCTTGGATGGGCCCTTTCCAAGATAAAGAAAAAGAAGATTTATGGAATGGTCTGTCAAGTTTAGAGGCCAGAATTAATTACCTCCTTTCCTGGAGGACTCTGAAGCATTTTTGTAAATGCCCAATTAGGAAAATATAGAGACAAGACCTGTAATGTTGACATACATAGAGACACATAAAACAAGCATTAATCACAGACTAAGGGAAGCATACTTTAAAAAATTAAGCTGTTTACTCATGGTCTTGAGGAAGAAAAAAAGGAAGAAGGAATGAAAAAATCCATTTTGCTTTTTTCAAAGTACTATCTCTTTAAAAACTGTGAGAAGTGCTGGAACAACCTCCAGGAAGTGATGCAGAGTGAGAGGAGCAGAACCAGGAGAACATTGTACATAGAGACTAATACACTGTGGTACAATCGAACGTAATGGACTTCTCCATTAGTGGCGGTGTAATGTCCCTGAACAATTTGCAGGGATCTAGGAGAAAAAAACACCATTCATAAGCAGAGGATAAACTGTGGGAGTAGAAACACCGAGGAAAAGCAACTGCCTGAATACAGCGGTTGAGGGGACATGACAGAGGAGAGACTCTAAATGAACACTCTAATGCAAATATTATCAACATAGCAATGGGTTCAAATCAAGAAAACATGTAATGCCCAGTGGATTTACACATCGGCTATGGGGGGTGGGGGGGGAGGAAAAGAAAATGATCTATGTATTTAATGAATAATGCTTGGAAATGATCAAATAAAATATAAAAAAAAAACTGTGAGAAGTGAAAAGTTTTTGGCTCCATGAGCCTTAAGTGTAAACATTTGAAGAAGCAAGTGACAAGGAATTGAAAGATGGTGTCCTCTCTGTTAGAACCAAGGAGCTGGGGGTAATGAAGGTGGAAAAGGAGAACCCTTCATTCCCGTCCATTTACTCCTCCCTTCTTTAGGTAAAGGAAAATTCTTAGAAGGAGGAGAGGTTGTTGGTGGCTGCCTAACCTGAATGGGAAAGCCCCAATCGAGATTGTTATGAGATTTTAAATCAAGGATAGTTTTCTCCCCTGTCTCTAAATCTACCATCCCTTCATCAGGGAACCACAGACTACAGATTTGAATAAAATCCAAGACCTTAGGCAACTGTGGCTTGCTTACTTTTGTAACAGTTAAAATTTAGGGGAGACTGAGGCAGGTAGAAATTAGTTTCTCTCTGCCAGGAGTATTATATTTTTTAGAGGTTTATTAGAGATTAAGGATTAAAGAAAATACAGGATAAGAAACACGTGGTGCCTAGGCCAGAGGCCTAGACAAGACCTCACCTACATTATGGAAAGAGCCACATCTCCTCCAAAACTGAAGTCCAAAAAGAAAGAGAGAGAGCCAAAAACCTTTGCCACCAGGTTAAATACCTTCTTGATCTCGGCCCACCTGAGAATTTCCGTGAGATTACAAAGCATTTTGGGGAAGTGGAGCAAAGGCTTGTGGGGATTGTAGTCCTGTATTCGAGTTTATTTTTTACACTTTTACTCTTCTTTTTTGAAAAGTGTGTTTAATTATCCCAGTAAATAGCTTTATTTCCTTTAATTTGCTATGTCTCATATTGTCTTTTTTAACTTATAAGTTCTGATTTACCCACGTTTCCTACCTGTGTTCACTCACATGGGGCCTGCAGCACCCTAGGTGGGATCCTAAGTCACTTGAGTTTGGAGAGAGCTTTTTTTTTTTTTTATTTTGGTAGTGTTGCTTACCTAGCCAAGTGTACCTTGTTCTGGCGCCAGATATCGCAGGCTGGCCAGCAGTCTGCGAAGTCGGGGGTTCCTTTTGACTAGGTGTGATGACAAAGGTGGATAAGGAATGGGAGACAGCTGAGTGTTTCAAACCTGTTGCTCAGGAATCACAAAGAGCTGCTCCACTTGGCACAGAGTCATCTTTATTTTTATGCCTTAGTGGTTATGTTTTTTCTTGGCACACATTCTCATTTTTCAACATACATGATTTCTTACAGATAATTGGATATGCCACAGAATTGGATATGCCACACATTAACTTTTAACTAATCATTTAACATTCTATGACCATCTTGCATACCAAGTTGATACAACAAAGCAAAGCTTGCTAGAGATAAATGTCACAGGCCAGGTAACCAGGGGTCAATTCCCACTGACCTGTGGGATGACTAGCTAAGAAAATCATTGTTGCTTTTAGTCAATTTGCATAATCAGAATTACTTAGGAGATAGGTAACAAAAAAACTGTTGATAAGTTCGGGGTTGAAAGGTAAAATCAACACAATCCATATTTAGGTATTTTCTAATTTTCAGGTTTTATTTTTCTTATGTTTCATTAAGGTATCTTAGAACTGTTTCTTGGGATTCAGTAACAAATCAGCAAAATGTGTGTACCAGCCTGTGCTTAAAGAGTGATTAATATGCCTGTCATCCCTGGCTTGCAGTGTGGGTAGAGAATCTGAACATCATTTTGCTAGAGGCTTAAGCCTAGGACGAAGGGGGAGGGGTATTTCACCTAAGTGGGTACACAAGAATCTTTAGGTTTAATTCTGTAAATATGATCTTTTGGTGATATTTTGGGGGGATTAAAGTGGGACATATGTATTAATTCTGCAAGTATTTTGCTCTCATATTTTTCCCGAAACTAGGGAGAAAACAATAATCATAGCAATTCCAATAGTAAGGGATGTTAGTGGGAGAAGTCACACAGAGGGAGGACTAAGTGGGTTTCTCCATCCTTCCAAGGAGCCACTTAGTGATCTCTTGGTTTTCACGAGTGACTACGTCAAAACATCATAGCTTTTTGGCCCCCAGAATTTTTTTTCTCCTAGCTTCCAAAGCTGAACTTTTTGGTGCAGGTGATTTCAATCCTCCAAGGACAAGTAGGAACTCATTATTTCATCACTTATCTTGAGTATCAATTATCTGTTTGTCATTTTCTCCTTTTTTATAATGCTATTCTTTTCAGTAAAACTGACACAGAATATGGATTGAATATTTTGCCTTCCATTTATAAGTAGCTATTATTGTCTTCTACATTCCAAGTAGTGGTCTTTTTGAAATTCTACTTTTTCTTTTAATATAGCTTAAAAAATTTCACATCTTTATTATCATCTGAAGTTCACTCTAGTCTCAATTAATTCTGAGCTTCAGTATTCCTGACACTATATTACAGGACTATGCTACAATCTTATGTATTTCTTCTATTATTTGTCTTTACTTCTATAACCTGCACTCATATTTTATTAATCTAATATAGTTGATAAATTTCCTGTGCATCTACCGCTGCTGCTTCAGGCAACTTCCATTTTCCCTCTTCATTAAAATAGTTTCTTATAGTGTCTTTTACATCTTATTCTTCAAGGTTTCCCATCTTTTTGGTGCTCCCTTCCTTTATAGCATTTTAATCCAGGGGATTTTACATATCCTTTTTCTGAAACCATTGAAATCTACTTTCCTAAATTGTAAGCTGAATGACAGGATATGCTTAACTTTTCTGTATCCCTTTTCCTCCCAGTTTTTCTTTCCTTTATCCCCCTTTTCTCTTTCCTTCCTTTTTTACCAGGATTTTTATCATTTCCACAATAGCAATTAGTATATTTATGCTAATGGAAATTTTATTTAATTCAGAATTTCCCTTGCTGTTTTTTTGACCCTTGAACAATGAAATTAGTGTGAAAGAAAGTCAAGAAGTTAATAGCTACTCTGCTTTTTGCACAGAGCACAAACTCCAGAAAATGGGTTACTAAAATCCCCCATCTTCCCACTGTCATGCCTATGTGCCACACTTGTGGTCTGTTTTTCATAGTCACATTTAAAATTTCTGTCCTCTCCATCATTGCTGAGAATTCAAATCCTGCTTCACATTTAACTTTATGTAATCTGTAACAAATAATTTAATCCATTTTTGTTTATCTCCTCATCTGTAAAGTAAGAAGTTGGATTCAAAGAGCCCATGGACTCTTCTAGCTCAGAATCTATGATTTTAGATTTATTAAATGGCAAATTCTTAGGATAATTAGATATTTGGTGGTTATGAACATTAAAAGGTTCTTCCTTTCTTTTTGTGTCAGACCTCTCCCACAAATTTAATGATAGAATCTCACCTCCTACCTCATTAGTCATGTTAAACTTAATTGTGTTTGAGACTGAAATATATTAATTAGGTGGTCACCAGGGATTTAATTTCTAAATCCCAAATTGAATTACTAAAATAAATGGAATTTATGGTAGTTTATTTACAATAGAGGGAAGATATTAAGGAAGAGAGAAAAGGAGAGGGAGAGGGAGAGGGGGGGGAGAGGGAGGGAGGGAGGGGAAGAGAGAGAGAGACAAAGAGACATAGAGAGACAGAGACAGAGAGAGAGAGAGAGAGAGAGAGAGAGAGAGAGAGAGAGAGAGAGAGAGAGACAGAGAGACAGAGACAGAGACAGAGACAGAGACAGAGAAAGAGTGCAGGCATGCTCTGGCTTCTTCTGATATCAGTTAGAATTTCTAAGCCCCAGCTAGAGGAAAAAAAATCTTAAGATGATGGGCCTTTCTCGGGGGTTTAGACCTCTGAGAAAGGCAGGGTCACTAAGTCAGCCTTTCACTCACCAATGATGACCATCTAAAAGGAAAATCAGTCTGAGCTCTCCTCTATGAGTTCCTCCAGGGGTCCACTTCCTCCAGTTCAACTCTGAGACAGAGATCTTCCATTGAATACAAGCTTAAGAGGTCAATCCTCCATCCAACTCCGAGTCGGAGATCCTCCATCCAACTCTGAATCGAATATCTCCTCTTCTGGCCTCTGATCCTCTTTTTAAAGATCTTTTTCTCTTGTGTCACCTCCCCTAAATTTCATGCCTACCAATCATAGCAGATGCTCCTTTCCAGGACTACCCACTCTTTAGTTCACACCTTCTTTGGTTAGATTATACCTTTTTTTGGTTACTTAACACCTTTTTTGGTTAGTTCACCTTTTTGTAGTTACTTAACACCTTTTTGTAGTTAAAATGGGTAGATCAACTTAAAATACTGAGTTATCACCTTTTGGGGATTAAAATATAAAAATAGGTTGTGGATTACAATTCAATCTTCCCAATAAAGGAAGAGCTAAGTATCTTCATTGTTACAATCATGAGATAGCTAAATCCAATCTTCACAGTCATCCAGTATATAAACATTTATCAAACATCTACTAGGTATCATTTAAATAATAATGATAAGTAGTAATGAGAACATACCTTGAAATCTGGCAAATAAGACAAAAGATGGAAATAATCAGTGTTAGAACAAATATGAATAGATAGACACAGTAGTACACTCTTGGTAGAACTATGAATCATCAGAACAACCATTTTGGAAAACATACAGTTTGGAGATATACAGATAAAGTGGCTAAAATATCCATTTCCTTTGTCTCAGTGACTCTTTTGATGGATTTATACCTCCAAGGAGGCTATTGAGAAAAAAATTCACACATACTCCAAAATATTTGTATTTTGAAACTATTAACTCTTATCAGAAGGAAAAATGATGATAGGGTAATCTAACACAATCAGTTCAAGAAAAAATTAAAATATATTTGGTATTTTATAAATCAGACTAAATCTAGACAGATGAAATTTCTTTTTTCACTTAACTATAAGTAACTGAAATTTGCCCAAAAGTATACATAAAATTTTGATATGTACATAAGATATATTTCACATCAGTAAACTTAGTTGTTCTACACACAAATAAGCTATTTAATTTCAAAAATTGAAATTTTATTTACGTGAGGTCTTTACTAGAAAAATTCTAACAAGAAAATTTTTAAGTAAAATGAACAAATACAAAGAATAGGGAAAATAATTTATGCATACTATATTTCTATGGAATTTTCCACAATTGTTTCATTGCCTCATCACTTTACAAGTCAGTATTTATATTGCTTGAAATAACTACTATAGCTTGAGGTTTGTTATTTCCCTATAGAAGAATAAGCTAGAGTGCAAAGTTTTTGATTTCTTTCCCTTTTTGGTTTGGGGCCAGGGAATCAAATGTATGTGCATGTCTGTCTAGAACATAAACATATAATACAAAGAAATATAAACATTGTTTCAAAGTCATGCTTTTTAACATTTGCTTCATTATAATATACTTTCCCCCCCAGCATACCTATGATTCCATCTATGTAGGGAGCTCCTAGTAAAAGTCTTTCCCTACCAAAGCAAGTCAGACTCGTCTCTCACTTTTAGTCTTGGAGAGTTGCTACTCTTTTTTAGGATGACAGCATGATGTGATAGAAAGAGAAATGACTGTGCAGTCTGGGAAAGCAGATATGAGACCTAGTTTTGTTACTTATATTCTATATAACTTTGTTCAAATTATTTAACATTTATGAGCCTCATTTTATCATCTATTAAAAAAAATTTGTACTATTTTCCTTATAGAATTAGTAGGAGAGAACTTAAAGGCTCTTTAGTAACTAACCCAATCAAAGAATAAATTCATCTTCATGTGCTCCATGTATCCCTGAAAAGTTACATGTAAATTTCATTAATTGATTTATAGACTTATGTTGATGCTTTATTGTTCCAGAGATGTATTATCTTTATTTATCACTAATATTCAATTGACCATAGTTCCCAAGATTTTCATTTTTAGTTGTTGTGGTCCTTAGCCTCTCATGGACTTAATAATTTATAAAATTATTTTAGTGCTAGGTGAATAAATGGTCTTTTCATGATATCCTTTGAATGTGAAAAGAATTCCCTTCTAATTTATGTGTTGTAAGTTTATATGATAAATGAATATTTTACTTCCTTATTCACCCTCAAAACTGTCCCATGTAAATTTTTCTTCAAAGTTATGAAAAGCATGAAAAAACGTTTCACATTTTAAAAATTATTTTACTTTTTTTTTGACATAGCCCCCATTGCTTACTTCTTAAGATAGGGGAAATAATTCAGAGATTTAATATTTTCCCTGAGAAAACACTCTGGAAAGGCTTGCTGGAAGCAGATTTTAGAAAAATATACATGGTTTATCCATCTGTAGTGGTACAGGAGTACAACAATGTTTATACTTTAAACTTTTGAGTCCTCCCTGGAGTAAAATTTTCTTTAGTGAGAGACCCAACTTGCTGTCAGGAAATTGTACTGAATAAGTGTTTGAAGTAACAGAGTAAAATGTAACTGGCTGACAAACTTGGTTTTGGTTAGGGTCACTTTCTTATTATTGAAGGTATGTTGTATGTACAAGGAGTGATGTCAGTTCTTAAATTTCATTCCTCTTATAACTTCCAGACTCATTGTTTCCCCTATGTTGTCAACGCTGAGATAAGGGACAAAATCTGCCAATCAGAGCATTAAGAATTGATTGGGGACTGATTATTAATTTTTTTCCTTGTAAAAGAGTATGATAAATTAATTTTAAGAAGCTGTTTCACCAAAAGAACATGGAACTTAAATTCATAAAACCTGATCTTTTACAATCTTACCGAAGATACACTGATTTTCATTTTTTGTGCACATTTCAACCGCTTTTCATATATTTTGATGAGGTATTTTATATGATAATAATAAGCAACTTTTACCATATTTTTCTTCTGTTTTTGGATTGTGTGATAAATTAAAACATTGGAACATCTTATATTAGATTAACTTGGAGAATTATTGAGGTTTTTCAAATTTTTCAACTTGCATTTAAAGTTATTTAGAAAATCAGGTATAGTGTTTTAATTGCTTGATTTATTTCAGTCTATAGATTATGGCAATGTCTCCACACTTTTATAGTTCAATATCATTCAATCATTTTTAAGCCCCTACTGTGTCCCTTTAACTGTGCCAGATGATGGGACTACAGAGGCAAAAATGAAATATTTGCTTACCTTAAAATGTTTATCTTTTATTCGAGGAAACATACCCTCAGATCAGAAATAGACTTAAAAAAAAATAAACCTGTACCTTCCTTTTTGGACTCAATACTATGTATTGTTTCCAAGGTAGAAGAGTGGTAAGAGCTAGGCAATGGGGGTTAAGTGACTTGCCCAGGGTCTCACATCTGGGAAGTATCTGAGGCCAGATTTGAACCTAGGATCTCCCCTCTCTAGGCTTGGCTCTCAATCCACTAAGCTACCCAGCTGCCCCCAAGAAATAGACTTTTAAAAAAGATAGGAAAGCAATTTATGAGAATTTGGTTTTTGTAGCACAATGTAAAGAGTACTGAATTTGAATAGCAGAGTTTGACTTTTTTTCCATCTTTGATACTTACTAATTGTGCTAGGTGAGCAGGTCACTTAAATTCTCTTTAAATTATCATGTAAGGGGCAACTAGGAGGCACAGTGGATAGAGCACTGGGATTGGAATTGGGAGGACCTGAGTTAAAATCTAGCCTTAGACACTCCTAACTTTGTGACCTGGAAATCTCTTAACCCCTATTGCTGCTTTTCTGTTTTAGAATTGATATTAAGAAGGCAAAGGTTTTTTAAAAATGCTATAAAATAAGTACTATTAATATTAGAAGATTCTTTTATTACTAATTACATTTTTCAGAAATGTAAAATGTTAAATTGGCCCATATTTCATAAAAATATGAAAAGCAGAACATTTCAAGATACTAAAATGTACACATTCTATATTTTACTTATGTGAAAAAAGAGACACATTCAAAGAAAACAAGCAAATATGAGAGATTTATTCAAGAAAGTGAGCTCCAGTATATGTCCTAGTAACTTCTTAATATTCCTGGTGAAGGTATAAAAAAGAAAGAAAAAACTAATTTTGCTTAAATGGCATAATGGCATAGAAACTAAGTCATCATCAATCCTTTTTTTTTTAAACTCTTACTTCACTCTTGAAGTCAATACTATGTATTGGCTCCAAATCATCAATATTTTTATTATATTTTCATTGATTACTTATTTTACTCCTTACTGTGATTATTTCTTCATTCCTTCCTTTTCTTTCTTTCCTCAAACACCCAACCAAGCTTCCAGTCCCTGTGCTTCTCAGTGAGTTTTGGGCAAACCCCATTTCACTGAAGCCATCTTTAATGAACTTCTCCCTCTTCATTCTTCAGATCTTTTCAGTGTTACTACCAACTTTTTTTTGCTTTTTCATCCAATCTCAGCAGAGAAAAAAATTCTTCTTAATTAAACTAATCTCCCTAGTTGCACTTTTAAAAATTAAATTTTATTGATATTTTTATTTATGCCAACATTTCCCATTATGTCCTTCTTCCCTTTTACAGAGAGCCATCCCTTATAATAAAAGAACTAATTTCTCATAATTTGCCAACACATGAAAAAACTGACATGTGCAGTGTTGCGAACTTAGAATCTCCTACCTATTCAAAGGAACTGGATAGGCAACTTTATCTTTCTTGGTGCAACACTTGGTTATTATTCTAAAAGTGAAATCATTTTTCGACTCTTTTGTTTTTTTTTTTTGCACTTACATGTTGAATGTGATTTTTCTGTCTCAACTTCATTTTGTGTTAGTTCCCATAAGTTTTCCAGTGCTTCTTTATGTTCACTTTTTTTTAATAGCAAAGTAATATTCCATGCCATTCACACTTTACAGGGTGTATAGCCATTCCATAGACAATAAGCATCTAAGTCTTTGCTACTAGAAAAATGCTGCTACAAAGATTTGTATGTTTATAACACCTTTTTTTAATGTTGACCTCCTTATTTAGAAGTGAGATTTCTGAGTCAAAAATGTATGTAAATTTTAGTCATTTTCTTTGCACAATTGTAAGTTGCTTTCTTCGGTGATTGGGTGAATTTGTAGCTCTACTTACAGTGTATCTGTCCTTCCATAATTCCTCCAACAATGACTCTTCCCTGAATTTGTCCTTGCCAATTTTCTGGGCATGAAATAAAATCTCAAATTTGCTTGACATTTTTCTTATAATTAGTGATTTTGAGCATTGTCTCTTTTGGTTGCAATAGTTTGAAGTCCTGATAAGATAAAGATAGTCCCTTCCCTCATGGGACTGAGAGTTAAGACAGATTATAAAGGTATAATGGGAAAATGCACCTTCACCAATAGTTCCATCCACTGCAGCCTCATTATAATCTGCAGGTGACTTTGACTCTTATAAGGCTATTTCACTGGAGTATGTTTGATTATACAAAATTAGATGAGTTTTCCCTAGGTCTGGATATTTGTTACCCAGTTGGCAACAAAGGTGAATTTAGAAATATGTGAAAGGAACATTGAATTTAGATTCAGAGGAAGGACCTGAATTTATTCCACCTTTGATAGTGATTACCTGTGTTACCTTGGGAGGGAGGCTCCTTTATCTCTCTGGCTCTCAGTTTCCTCTTCTGTGAAATGAGGATTTGGTTTACATCAGGGATTCTTAATATGGGCTTCATCAACTTGTTTAAAAATATTTTGATAATCTGTATTTCAATGTAATTGACTTTCTTTATAATACTATGTTTTTTATTTTATACATTTTAAACATTTTTAAGAAGGGTTTATTTATTTCACCAGGCTGATAATGAGGATCCATGACATTAAAGTAGTTAAAACTCTTTGATAAGATGATCTTTAAGGTTTCTTCAAGCTCCTATTAAATTTGTGATCACCATCAGCTTGGCAAAGTATCATTTTTTTTTGGCTCTAATCCTCAGGGAACAGAAATTATAGGGAGGTTGTGTTCTATATTGGTAAAAAAAAATAGTATCAACTCTGATAAATGTAATATGCAATTATGAACATACAACTGGCACTAATGTGTCTTCTTTGAAGTTATAGCTAAGATGTGATAATAGTTTATAGTTATATAATTCCCTAGAATTTACAAGAGGCAGAATGTTATAGTAGATAGAATGTTGGACTTAGAGCTAAGAAGACCTGGATTCAACTCCTACCTCTGACATGTCAGTTATGTAACTTAGTTGAAAGGAAAAAGATGGAGATAGAGAGGAGAGAAGAGAAAGGGAGGGAGGAGAGAGCAAAGGTGTATGTTTGTATGTTTATACACACACACACACACACACACACACACACACACACACACATATATATATGTATATATACTTGTGAGAGAGAGAGGGAGGGAGAGAGACATATGGACGGACAGCAAACTCCAAGGAAATGGAGGAGTAAACTGTTAAGTTAGGGCAATTTCCAGAAGACAATTCTTGAGAGCCAGAATAGAATGGGACATTTTTGCTAAAGGAAGGAAGGAGCAGAAATAGGGCTTCAATAAATTCCCTATCATCTGTCTTCCTGATAAAATAAGCTCCTTGCAGTCCTGAAGCCTAAGAGAAAGGGGTGTTAAAGACACTATCTATAAAGGTCTCTTTTCATACTCTGCATTATGGTTGTAATAAGCCAATTCATGCTATACTTACAAATACCTAAGAACTTTTGCCAATGAGTTTGCCTTTTATTAGGAACTTAGAATTTGACTTTATGTCCAACCCAGAATGGATTGGACCAGCTCAGTTCGGGACCAAAATCTGGAAAAAAGGACTTTGTCAGGAACTTTAGGCTCCAAACTATATTATGTTTAGGATCAGGATGAATAGATAAGCCAGTAAATATTACATTTAAAAAATATTTTATAGGAAAAGCCATTTTAGGAAAGCCGTTAAAAACACACTGAAAGAAAGATTGTGGGCTGTTTTTAAAGAGTAAGGGAAGAGAGAAGAGTGAAGTCTAGGCTCTCAGCTATAAATCAGAGTTGAGGATAAGACTTCTGACTATAGAAAAACCAGTATGCCTAGTCCTGCGGCTTATTGTCAGAGAAAAGAGTGAGATCATATATTATGTTCAGTGCATGGTCTCACACTTGGCCAAGGAATTGCAAAGAAATTTAGAAGACATGTTCAGAAAAAGGGCAACCTTTAATTTCGGTGCACTGATTACATAAATTGAATTATTCAGGGAAAGATTAGCCAAGCAATTAATGTTTCTGAAAACTTCTTATGTTCCATTTCTTTATCAGGAGCATTTGCTTCTCTTTCCATTCTACATTTTATCCTATTTTTTTCTCAGCATTTTTGCTTCTACCATTCTGGATTTTTCCATGTGTGCTAAAACCCTAAGGACTCAGTTTTTCTCAGTTTATATCATTTTCCTACTATACCAAAATAGTTGAAACTCCATTGCTATCACATTAGCCAAGATGGACTTTTCAGAACTTTTTGTGAAGCCTATGACTTTGTTCTCTTTAGGCTTTGGTTTTTGTCCAGTGGAATATTGGCCAATTGTACTGTCATGTGTGTGAAGGTCACACTGATGAATAATACTTAATAGGCAAATACCAAAATACTTGTAAGATTGTCATGATTTGTGAGATGTTTTTGGCTAACTCAATAATGTAAGAATTTGGGTCGATAGCTGAAAAGCTATTTCAAAAAAGTATTTGAGCTCGTTCATTTGGGTTGAAATTTTAAGCTGATTAATGACTGTGACTTGTGTTAAGAATTATTTTTTGCGATTATTATTAATAAAACATAAATATTAAAACTAAATTAAGTGGATCAAATTCTGCATCAATTTCAATTTTCAAGGGGATATTGGTGATGACAGACCTGGATTAATCATTTGCTTTTCACTAGCTTTACTTTCAACTATATAACATCATGCCGGTGACAGACTGACATGAGAGAAAATTATCATATTCACCTATTAATAATTATAATTTACTAATTGACTTTAACAGAGGCCTATCAGGGTTTTATTTCTAAGTGGAACAGTGGAAAATATCTTGCTAAAGGTTTTAATGAAAAAAAGATCTGTTTTTACTTTTCCGATGTCAATGTTGTGCTTTCAGACATTTGCAAACTTAACAGCCATCCTGTCTATATCATTTTCTTGTGGAATGACAGCTTAACAGTTTTCCTGCATGGATTGTGTTAAAAACTTTACAGACCAGATTCACTAAAACATATGTTCAACTTTCGGGCTCAGGGTATAATGCCAGCTTAAAAATTTTTTTAAAGGTGTACTTAAGTTAGGAATTTTGTTACCATTAATTAATCCTTGTTAATAATGATATATTAAAATATCATTGATATCACTTTTATCATCAGGTGAATGAAGCTTAATTTTTCCTAAGAAAAAATTACCACATAAACTGCATCAAATAGGTGGGGATTAATTAAGAGGACCAAAATATTTAAAGGAACTTTAGCATTTTGTTGCTTTAAATTTTTGAAGAATAATTATGGTAAACTATCCTGATCAAAGCAGGTGATAGAATCTTGGTTTATAACTTTCAATAAATCAATTTTATTACTAAGTAAATTGTCTCTGACTAGAACTAAAGTCCTATTCCTAGTCTTGTTCTTTTCGCTCTACCAAGTTGGCCACACTTTTAAAATTGCAATGGAATTCTTTCTTGATAAATTTGACTGTAACCAGAAAAAATCCTATCCAGATGAACCATTTGCAATGAATGACCCCTTTCCTGTCACTTGAAAGTAATAAAACTTTTTAAAAATTATAGATTTGTGAGCTAAACTCAAACAATTTGTATAATAACAACACTGTGAAGACAAACACTTTTAACTGTGATCAACACAATGATCTATTTGGACTCCAGAGGACTCATAATGAAAATTCTATTCACCTCCTAAGACAGAGGTTAAGCATTTTTTTTTGTTCTAGCTAGTCTGAGAATTTGTTTTATTTAATAATGCATATTTATTATAGATGTTTTCTTTTTCTTTCCTTTTCAGTGACCTGGTTGGGAATAGGTGGAATAGGGAGAAAATAGGTTTTTGTTAATCAGTAGAATAAAAAAAAGTTAATCTACTTTAGGCTAACTCTAAAGTTATTAGCTTTCCAATGATAGTTTACCATAATTCAACTATTATCCTAAAAGGAATCTATTGATTTAGTCAGAAAGGTAATATAGGACCTATTTATTTGCTATTTGCATGTCTCTCTTTCTTTTAAACAGATAGCCTCAGTTTTCATTGGTCTCTATAGCTTATGTAGTTATATGTGGTACATAACCAGATGAGTCTATTATTAGTAGTATTATTTATGGATTAGAACTTCCTTAATTGAGGGATAGGACTCCTAAGAGCCTTACCTTTAGAATCAGTAGTGGAATATTGAAGTAGCATATCTGTTCATGGGGAGTGTGATTTGAACACTATACAGATTTCATGGCCTTTTACTTCATCCTCTGGGAAACAAACAGAACTGTGCATAGGGAGATCAGAATGGGAAAGAAAAGGGGAAAGGAAAAAGAGAAATCTAATTGTATTTTCATCCCTACCCTATGCACACCTTGTGTTTTTGGCCAAGAGGATATTCAGCAAAAATGCTGAGGAATTAAGAGAGGAATAAAAGTCACCAGGACAGTGAACCAGTAATAGTTACAAAATAAAACTATCAGAAATATATTTGTACTCAACCCCTTGAGTAATATGATTTGACTTTGGGTATTTTTATTGATAACAACCATATTTTTGAGCATTATCTCTTTGAGAAGACTTTCTTATGCATTTAATATAGTCTGTCTTTTGTATTTTAATATAATGAATATGAAGAAATAGGTGATACAGTGGATAATAGTACCAGACCTAGTATCAGGAAGGCTCATTTCCCTGAATTAAATCTGGACTCAGCCATTTACTAGCTGTGTAATCCTTACACATACAACCTACTTAATAACTTAACACTGTTTGCCTCAGTTTCCTCATCTGTAAAATGAGCTGGATAAAGAAGTGGCAAACTACTCCAATATCTTTGCCACAAAATCTGAAAATGGGTTTGTGAAGAAGGGGATACAGATGAAAATGAATGAACAACAAGAAGTGAAGAACTTGGTTTTCAAGATTCTGATATCAAAAAGGCAAACTTTCCAGATAGTTAAATGATTTATCTCCCTTTCTGAACAACATAATGCTGATTGACTGCCCTATATGGAACAACAGTCTCTTTACTGCTCTTAGAAATGGGGCATCTAAGTGCATTAAATTCTGTTTCTTTATATTCCTTAATTCTTCTGAACTATAGCCTTCTCTGTAGAATTCTACCTGTAATTATATCTGCATTCATAAAATGAAAAAAAAATTGGAAATATGAGACTATTTTATTTTATTTTATCCTGACACTTGATTTTTTACTCTGTTGACTACCTGATTAGGTTAGCAGGGAAGGAGCAGAATAAAAAGGACCCTGTCAAATTCAAATCATATAAGACAGATGTGAATTTGGTTTAATAAAGGGCTACATATGAGCATACAAAGGAGAGTGTTCTGATACTTCTTCTGGTGCATGACTTTCCTCTAAGCCAGTAAAACTACAGTCAGATAAATAATTCCTCAATTTTCCATTGCTCCTATAAAAGTAATGCCCTTTCCCATCTGTTTTTGAACCTTTCTAATAGCCATGCATTGTATCAGCACCATCCATGTAATTGGGATCTTCTGATATTGCAAATGACTTTTTTGAAAGTTTTCTAAGAAGTAAATGTAGAATATATCAGTTGATATGAATCAAGTGTGTATTAAATATTTGTGGTATGCACAGAGATCATGCAATCTCTGTGCTCTACAAATTTTTTTTCAAGCATAATTCAAAATATTGATTGTTTTGCTTTAGTTAAGCCTTGAGCGATTTTAGCTTCAGTTACCATAACAATCACTGGTCTTCTGTTTACTGTTAATGGTATTTTAAGATAACAGCTCATTTTGTTAAAAGTCTCAAAATTCCTTTTTTTGTGAAACTGAAGACAAGATGACTCCCTTGGTTGTAGACTTCCTGAACAGGTCAAACATGGAAAAGCTTTAGCTAGGAATCTTAAGTTCATAGCATAAGGATTTTTTTAAAAAGTGACTTTCCCTATGTTTAGGTTACTTTTTAGAATTTTTCTTGTAAACATTTATCTTTAGAGTTCTAAAATACTTTTATTATTTAGTAAACAAATTTAGTACTTATAATTTGTATATGATATAATTTATATTTATAAAAAATCTAAATGGAAATATGCTGGAGTTAAGAGCTTTTATTTTAAAATATCAGTTCACAGTGTTCTAGGGATTGTCACTCATTTGTTAACTGAGCAGATAAAATGTTTTGAGTTATTTGTTATATTACTAGAACAGGTGAATCATTTAGAATTTTTACCATAGTTACTGATCCTTTCTCTGATCTTCTCTTGGATATAAACAATTCACATTTTAAAATCCACCCTGTAGCAGTCTTAGAAGAAAGTATAAAATATTTAAATGTAGAAATTAATGTTTCATAGGCATAAACATTTAGTATAAAATTTAAGAAAGATTAAGTGAATATATAGTTGAAAAATCACTTATTGATCATTTCACTTGTTTATCCCATTATATAACTCAAGTCCTACCATTACTGTCACAGTTAAACTTTTTTCATAAACTATAGTGTATGCTATATACCTTTTTTGAACTACTATATTTGTTGCCCTTTTTTAAGTGATTGATATTTTTACATTATACATTGTTATTAGATTATGTTTATCAAACAATTGCTGTAAAAACTTAGAAACCTATCAATTTTATCTGTAATTTCTTCCCATTTTCCATTACTTCCAGTATTTCAAGTTTGAGTCTTTTCTTTCTATATTGTTTCCCCCTTAGCTTTTCTGTTTATATCTTCCTTTTCAGCTACCTAGTTTTTTTTCTAAAAACTTGAATATTTAAATATGAATATACATGGAAATGAACAAAACATAGAAGTTTCTTTCTCTGTACTACTTCAGCAAAAAGAGGAAAATTGGCATCAAGTTATAGGAAAATGTTTAACTGTGAAACAGCCTCAGCTGAAAGTGATTTGTTATCTATCACAAAAATGTTGTGTTAATAGCGGAATTATGGGATCATGCTTTTCCCCCCCTCTTGTTAATATAGAACATCATTTGAAAAAGTGTTATTTGTTTTGTTTCAGATAGTGCCAAATTAGACTGCCATCAAAAGAAAGGCAATTTATTTTCAGATTCCAGTCTTGAGTAATACATGAACTCAAACCACTTGTAAATCTATAACATCACTAAGTTGGAAAAAATACCAACTCTTAAAAATTGCATTTTCTTTCTCTCTTTTTTCAGTCAGTGGCCAAAACTGGGCGACTTCTGATCAGTCATGAGGCTCCCTTGACAGGAGGCTTTGCTTCGGAGATCAGTTCTACAGTTCAGGTACTGTAACCTTTTTTCTCCCTCAGTTTTAATATTTTATAGACTTTTCTGTGTCTTAAGGAGGAAAAATTACTTATCGCAACATAAAAGGTAAGTACTTCATGAAATTCATGTTTTCCATCTATCTTCATTGTCTTTTAGTTAATGGTGTAATTATATCTTCTGGAAAAGGAATTGTGTAAAAATATGGGTTGAAAAAATCTTATTTAGGGCAAAGTTTGAAAGCAGTTCAATAAACCATGTCCTGTTGTATTTAAAATTATATTTGAATAAGCTATAGGCAGAGTTTGATAGTCTTCTCAGTTTGATTCTGATGTTTCTCTTCTAGTGAAACTAAAGCTAACTAGGAACTGGTTCATTTTGATGTTAATCTTAAATGCTTTTACACTCCAATTTGTAATAAATTACTTTGTCAAAAAGTCAGTCTTTTAAAGACATTGTGTAACTAAATTACTTTGTTATTGGCAGCTGCAGCAGAATGGTTGAAAAGCTGATGTAAAGATTTATATTTTAAAATATTTACTCAAAATGTATGCCCTGCTTCATAATGAAAAATAACTTTTCTGTATCACTCCCAGTTGTTCCAGAGTATTTACTTAATGCCTCTGTTCATATTTGTATACCATATCATGAAGTAAATAATTTTAAAAGAGTATTTTCCTTTTCTTTTATTTTGTAAATTGAAAAGCAAGTTAAATCTGACATTTTAATGTAAAAATACATTACTGGAAATAAACATTTACTGTAAAGATTGTACTGTTCTGTGGTCATATTCAGGATTTTTCTTAAATCCTAAAATATTTTATATTAATCTTCATATTGGACTTTTTTCTGTTTTTACAAGTTCTATTTTAAACTCACCTTAATAATAGTAGATTCCATTTTATTATAAATACAATGTGTAGACATTAATCATAGTATTTCCTTAGAAATGAAAATATTAACATTGAATAACATTAAATGCCAACTCACCATTTTGTTACACCCTTTATGGGTTATTGATTAAATGTTTAAAAACTATTTTACTTTTATAAAGTAGAATAAAGTAATTCAAAATGTTGAATGGGTAAATGGGTGTTTAAAAAGTGACATTAATAAAATTTTTTGAAATAGCACAAGATTAACCATCCATAATTTCAAGTTAAAAGTGTTATTGCTATTAATAATTAATATGAGCTTAAGTATTGTAAAAACAGATGGCTACATATAAAATTTAGTAAAAGCAAACTTTGGGGTTCTTGTAATGTTAATTGATTTCTCTTTCTTTTTCTGCTTTCTTTCTTTCTTTCTTTCTTTCTCTCTTTCTTTCTTTCTTTCTTTCTTTCTTTCTTTCTTTCTTTCTTTCTTTCTTTCTTTCTTTCTTTCTTTCTTTCTTTCTTTCTTTCTTTCTTTCTTTCTTTCTTTCTTTCTTTCTTTCTTTCTTTCTTTCTTTCTTTCTTTCTTTCTTTCTTTCTTTCTTTCTTTCTTTCTTTCTTTCTTTCTTTCTTTCTTTCTTTCTTTCTCTCTTTCTTTCTTTCTTTCTCTCTTTCTTTCTTTCTCTCTTTCTTTCTTTCTCTCTTTCTTTCTTTCTCTCTTTCTTTCTTTCTCTCTTTCTTTCTTTTTCTCTTTCTTTCTTTCTTTCTCTCTTCCTCTCTCTTTCTTTTCTAGTTAAATATGTTACAGTACTGTTGTGCATCATTAGTATTTAGCATTTTAAAGCATTTATTTCCCTCTCCTTACTCAATTTTCAATTTTTCATGTGTAGAAATTGAGTGTTGTTAAATGTTATTAAAGGTTGAAAGGTTGATCACTCAGATCAGGGTCATATGGTAGTCCAGGTAGAAAAATAGAAGTTAAGCTTTGCATTTTCTTAATGATATACTCAATTCACTTTAGACCATGTGCAACACTTACAAGTAATTGTTACCTAACCTTGAATTGCACCTGACTGCCTTTTCTATATATTTATCCATCAAATTATTTGTTACAATAGGTATTATGAACTATTTATGACATTTGAACAACAAAAAAGGATCAGGATTGGTGATTGGGCAATAGAGAAAAGTATATGAAGAAGATTGGAAAGTCAAAGTCCGTGGATGTTGCTTCTAGCTGTGCCCTTAAAGTATGCTTTCATTTTAGGGGATAGTAAATTATATGTGTGCCATGTATATCTACCCACTCCTTTTCTTTAAGGAATGCTAGAAGAAAATAACTGGATTTCTAGATCAGTTGTTTAATTTGTTCACTTTTAGTTTTCTCAACTAAAAATCCTTCAACTGATTAATTATAAAGTTACTTTACTAATTACTAATTAGTAATTTTACTAATAAAGTAAGACATTGAAAGATATACAAATATACCAAAACTCTACTTTAAAGAGCTTTGAAAATTGAAATTTCATTTTATTATAACAAGAGAATTGAGTTTGTCCAAGATAAAATTTGATTTATACGGAAATGAGCATAGATGTACTATGCTATAGAGGAAGTGAATTTTAATTAGAAATTAAAATAACTCAGTGTATACAAATATGTCCTCTCAGCATAATGAAAAATATATATTATAACAAGGGGACGGAGAATAAAATGATTTTACTGGAATTAGGCAGCAAGATGTGAAGATGCTACCATACTTAATGTTTTTTTCCTGTGTACTTTTGACGTTATCAAAATATATTAAGACCCATTTTTAAATTTTCATTTAAAGGTTATTAAATATAAATTAAATATAAATATAAAGGGTAGAGTTTACTCTTTTGGTTTTTAAATCTGTGACATAAATTAAGAATTTCTTACATTGTTGAAACTGAAATCACTTAACAATTCTGAGTTGTTGTTTTTTTTCCTAGCTGAAAAAAATCACCTTTTCCCACATTTGTTAATTACCAGATTTTCCCTTTAAAATTGTTTCAAAAACTATTCTACTTATATAACTCCATAGGAGTTCACTCTTTGATTATATAATTTTTTAATAAAAATTCGTTATTCAGATACAAAACTTCCTAACCTGAGGAATCTTTGATACTTTTTAAAAATTTAGTTTTTTATTATATATATGTTGTAGATTAAAATATTGGTTTACGTATTCTCCTGATTATATCAACTAATGGAAAATATATGTGAAAATGAATAGCCAGAAATATTTGCTAACTTTTTTTTTTATGAATGATTTCTATTCACTTTCAAGTCACTGAGAGACAACATAACATAGTGAATAAAGAAATTACCTGAGAGGCAGGAAGAGTTGGGTTCAAGTATCACATCACTCAACCTCTCATGATCCTAGGTATTTCTCCAATTATAAATTAAAGAAAAATGTTGATCTTCATTTGTAGAGGAAATTTCTACATCTAGGAATTTCCCAAGCCAATGAAACCCCAGATCTTGTCTTCATCTCTATGCCTATTAAGTCAGTAATACAATAAAGGATATATATCTTAATCACAAAAATTCAAAAGCATGATTACAAATATTAGAAAGAATAATAATTTCTAAAAAACATTTCCTAATCAAATTAAACACCTGAAAAGTCTTCCTAAATTACCCAAATTAAAAAAAATTTGGACAGAATATTAACATAATAGAAAATTTCCTTTTTAGGTTTGAGTGAGAAAATATGCTAAAAAAGATTGAGTTAGCTTAGAATATTTTGTTGAATGAAGGACAGAACAACAAATATATCAGTATTTTCAGTGTTTTATTTAAAGATTGTTAAGTCACTTCTTGTGGGCGTGCCATTTCAGTGATATGGACACCTGTCAGTGTGGAAATTTCCCCCAGTGATGCAGGGTAGTTCATCTGCAATTAGTATTATTAAAGATTTGCTTGAGTCACTGAGATTTATGCTGACTTGCCCACATTTATACAGTGGAGTATTCTAGATTCTAAGGTTGTTCTGTTGTATACCAATGGGTATTTCCTGTCTAGTTTAATCATATAGAGACAAAGCTTGGTATATAGTAGACAGTATATTGGACTTTGGAGTCTGGATGATCTCTGTTCAAATATTTCCTCAGATACATACTGCCTGTGTGACTGTGAGAGGTCATTAAACCATTTTGTTCATTAGTTTCTTTGTCTATAATATGAAAAAACTGTACTTGTGGCATCTATATAAGTTTCCTCCCAATTCCAAATCAAACATCCTATCATCTTATACAAAGAATGTCAAGTACCATACAAATATCAAATTTATCTTATCTTTTCCAAAAATATTATTGAAATTATTCTAGTCATAGAGCTTACAGGCATAGAAATGATCAAAATATCATTTTATATTCACATATTAGAATTATCAAAATTTTTCTTATGCAATGATCCTATACATAAAGGTTTACACATTAATGAATATTAAATACTTTAAAAGTTGAACTATTTGGGGATAGGTAGGTGGCTCAGTGGATTGAGAGCCAGACCTAGAGATTGGGAGGTTTTGGGTTCAAATATGGCCTCAGACACTTCTTAGCTGTGTGACCCTGGGAAAGTCACTTAACCCTCATTGTCTAGGCCTTATTACCACACTTTTGCTTTGAAACCTCTGTATAGTATTTATTCTAGGACAGAGGGAACAGGTATTTTAAAAAGTAAACTATTTTACACTTGAATTAGTTCTTATTATTCAAATTAATTGTAGTTCATTTGAAGGGGCAGGGGAGAAGGTGTCAGACATGGTCAGGCATATTTGACTCCTCTGTTGGTAAAAATTTATTAGTTGAAGATTCAAAGCTATGCTATCTCCTCTCTTCTAAATTTGTATGTCCATCTGATCTCACATTGGGGAAGGAACTTTTCTTCCTCTTTTCCATTTGACATGTACTAAAAGTGAAGATATACTTTTCTCAAGTTAAAATGAACCACATTCATCTAAAGAAGTTTCTCTGATATATGTATGTGTGTAGAATAGCAAGCATAGAAGAGCATGACTGTTAGATATTATAACTGAGCAAAGTAAAGATTTAGTAGATTGATGAAAAATTGATAATTTCTGTTGATATTTATAATTATTGCACATATACAATCAGATCATTTTAATATTTCTTTTTTATCTTTAACAATATAATTTTATCAACATTAACTTTCTAAAAGTATTATTATTAAATAATATGCATAAACATACATTATTTAAATAACAGTATAAAACATACTTTATGGCACCCAGAAATTTAATATGGCATATTGCTTTAGGCACAGTAGAAGCTTACCTTTATTATTCATTTGCAACACATATTCACATAATGATGAAATAAATTACAAATCTGATTGGATTGTGCTCTAACAAAAAAACGTACCAGAAGAGTAAAATCCTTTCCCCCCTTTTTCTGGATTTAGAGCTTAATACGAATGCCAAAAACCTTGGGGATTGTGGTTGGCTTAAAGATTTGGTTTTTTTTTACACATGGAAGTAATAAGATTACTTATAAAGAGTCCAGTTGGAGGCCATGGTAAGTTTCCATACCATTGTTCCATCCTTTCTATGAGGTCTCAACCTATACTAAAAAGTCAGAGATTGTTGAATACATATCTGTATTTTTAAAGGTACCAGAACATCATAGACTATAATAATTCAAAAAGAAGAAATTATTATGTAAAAGAAAGGCTTTTATGTTTTTTAATGAAAGTTTTTCTTACTATCTGAAGTTGTAATCTTTTTATGAGTATCCTAGCATGCAAATTCCTTATGACTATCAAAATTAAAAAAATATGTAGTTTTCAGATGTTGACAAATTGGAAGAAGTATAACATCAAAGTCTTAGAGAAAATTAATTATAATTAAGTTTTTAAAATCTGGTATATTGGAAAATCAAGACTCAGTACAAAGACATGCCCAAGTGGTAATTAGTGATTATAAGAGCAGGTTTATCATTCTACCTTATTTTAGACAGCATATTACATTTGAAAAATATACATAGTGATTATAGTAATAGTTCATTGAAGTTGGAACAGATATAAATAGTGATCTTCTGGTGATAATGTAATTAGGCAAGGCATATAATGATTCAAAAAGGAGTCACTCAAAAAGAATTATTATCTTGAAACCTATGAAATAAAGAGGCAGAAGTATTTCTTATGGCCAACAAATAAATTTGTAACATACAAAGATGATTAGTTTGGCCCTTTACATGGATGAAAAGTAAATAAAGAGGCATAGCAATAAACCAAATGATAATCTGTACAGATAGCAAAGGCTACTACCTTTTTTTTTCTCATTTGGCAGTTAATGCCAAAATATAGAGAAAATAATATCTGAAACATCCTCTATAAATGTAAACATCTCATTATGTATATAATGTCACAGGTCTAGTTTAAGAACATAGAGCTTGTTCTTATTATTATATATAGTCAAACCCTTCACTGCTTCCCTTTTGCCTACTGAATAATTCAGTCTCCCTAGTGTGAAATTCCAAGATTCTCTACAGTCTACTGTAACACTACTTTTCCATTTTTATCTTCAACCATTCCTTACTGAGTACTTTGTATTTCAATTAAATTGGATCAGTCATTACCCCATAATGCATGCCCTGTTCTGTACTTCCTCCTTATACTTTCTTCACTTCCCCAGAATATTTTCTCTTTCTCCCTGTTGAATTCCTAAACAACTTTTAAAGTCCACAAAAAATTATGCATCTCCATAAAATTTCCCCTGATCACTTGAGTTGATAATGATTTTGCCCTTTTGCACTGCTTACACACTTGTCATATATTACTTGGTAGTAAGTCATTTGTTTACATAATTTCTCCTGACCATACTATAAACTTCTTGAGGGCAAGGGTTACATTTTTATTACAGTGAAATTCCTATGATAAAACTCAACAGCATTTAAAACCTTACAGTTCTACTAGTTGTCATTGCTTTTTTATGTCCTTCACTATACCTAGTATGGAACTGTGTACACAATAAGTACTTTGTAAATATGTATTGAGTTGCTGAATTCTCTGTTGAGATGATCAATTAACAAAACTTTGATGATTTAAAAATAGCCTTCCTCCCCTTTAGTAGGAATACAGAATTGCTATTTTCCACTCTTCAGAAGTCATTCTAAAAATAGCAAAATAATTAAGTTAGCTTTCTGGTCTGTTGCTTAGCCAAGTGTGCTGCACATATGACACCTAAATATGTTTCTCCATTTGGGCAAGTGAAGAATGAATTCCTGGGGAGGTCCCTGAAGCAAAACACACAGTTCCTTTAGCATTCCTCTCTCCTCACTTAAAAAGTCTAAAACTCAGTGCCAGTATTCCTTCCCTTTTATTTCCCAGGGATATTCCCCAGGGAGCGCCTGTTCTTAGCACTTGATTTACCCAGCACAATCTCTTAAAAGTCATAGCAGCTCTTTCCTTCAAAAAATTTCCCAGAAGAGCTCATCTATCAATAGAAATAGGGATTCAGACCAAGGATTACCTGACCCTATGGCAAAGTTTTAATCTTAGTCCTATAAATTGGTTCCTTTTTCAAATACGACTCAAAGACATTTTTTCTTCTTTTCATGAATGATTTCTATTCATTGTCACAGAAATCTCTTGGAAAGTTTATTATAGATAGATAAATATTTAGATAGATAGATAGTCTATCATAGATAAGTACTTAGATAGATAGAAGGAAAAAAAACAAAGAAAGAATGAAAGAAAGAAATACAAAGCTAATTTGGTATACTAGTTAACCCCTTGCCTATTGGTCTCTTCTGGGAAGCAAATATCCCTAGTGAAGATTATAATCTCCTGTCTCCAGGTCTTCACTTCAGACTTTTATGATCATATTCTTCATTATCGTTGTTATCTAGTTGTTTCAGTCATGTTTAACTCTTTGTGACCCCATGGGGTTTTCTTGGCAAAGATACTGGAGTGATTTTCCATTTCTTCCTCCAATTCATTCTACACCTTAGGAAACTGAGGCAAATAGGGTTAAATGACTTTCCCTGTGTTACAGAGCTAATAAGTAGGCCTGGTACTCTATCCACTGTGCCACCTAACTGTCCACATTATAATTATATACTATAATGAACAAAATATATACCAAATGCAATCATAATTTAGTTTTTAGAAGTAGCATAATCTAGTATGAAGATTGTCCTGCTTGGAAACACTAAGATCTAGATTTGAATTCCATGCTAGTGAAAGTGAAAGTGGACAAGTAATGGTCCATTGCACAATTGATTGAGTCTCTCCGAACCATAGTTGCTTTAGAAATAAAATGGGGAAATAGGAATTCTACTTCCTGCCTCATAAACTTCATAGGATCCTATATCCAGTCTTTAAGGGACCTTAGAGGTCATCCAATTCAAGCTCTTTATATTACAGATGAGGAAACTTAGGCCAAGGGTATTTAAGTAACTTGCAAAAGATAACACAGGTAGTATCAGAAACCCAGATCCTCTGACTCCACAGTTAGATCCTCTAAATCCAGATCCTTTGGCTCTATAATCAGTATTCTTTATATTATACCACATTGCTTTAAAAAGGAAAGGCTTTGTAAACTTTAAAATGCTACATATAAGTGTGAATTATCATGATTGTTTGTTTGATTTCTCAGAAGTAGTTTTAAAAATTAATTACTATCAAGACTTATACTAGCCAGTGTACACATTTTACTGACTCTGGGCCCAACACTATAAATTGTGCCACCTAAGTGCTACAAAGCCAGTGATTTCCATTTCATCTTTATGTTCTCTTTTCTCATAATTCTTTGGTTAATATGGTTTTGAAATATCCATAGGCTCCCTTTTTGCATACTTTCCTTCTTATCTGAGTCGACTTTTCTTTCTTTTCTCTTCTTTTCCCCTCTCTGTTCTCCTTGCTCAACCCATATTCCTCTTCTTTGATATGATACCCATAGCATATCCTGCCTTTGGAATATTAACTGAGTAAAACCACATTCTACTGAAGCTATAAATGTATTCTAACACCTTAATCATAAATTATTTTCAAGAAAGAAGATGCTCCTTTACAGACTACATAAAGAATGTCTTTGAATGAATTAGATATCTTTAGCCTGGGAAAAAATAATCCTTTAATAGCCAATGGTGACTTGGTACTGGATTAAGTAGTTTTTAAGATAGAGAATGGAAATATGATTTTATTGATATGGAGAACTCCTGGATGAGGAAAGTCCTCCAGTCACTGTACTTCACACTTTCTTTTCATCTTAGTTTTAGAGTTGCTTCAGATGCTGAGAAGGTGTTATCTGTCAAGAGTCACACAATTATATATGTCAGAGACTGGACTTGAATCTAGGTCTTAATGGACTTCTAGGGTAGTTCTCTTTCCCTTATTCCATGCTGCCTTTCTCGGTTCTTGCATTATTTGGAATTTTTTTCCTTTTCTTGCCTAATTTTAGGAATATCACTATTAGTGTATCTACTAGAGGATAGAGAGAGAAGGCAAAATTAAAATGATTATGCTTTACTTTTAAGTAATTTTCATTCATTTAACAAGTATTTCCACTTATATGTAAATTTTTATTCTAGGTACAGAAAATAGATAATAAAATAAGGAATGCACACTTCCTGTTCTCAGGAAGATTATACTCTAGATATAGCGAGTGTATATAGACATGAATGTAATAATCTTATCGTCTACAGTTGGAATGAACTTTAAATGTTATCTGAGAACTTCTTTCATTTCCAGAATGAGAGAACTGGAGTCTCAGATTTCAAAAGATTTGTGTAAAGTTACACAGGTAGCAGAGGTGCAATTCAAACTTAAGATTTTTCTGTGACTTATTATCTACTTTTTGCCCCACTATACCACATTATTATTTAATGGCAATAGTATTAAGGACCATAGATCTACAGACCTTTTATTTTATAGATGAGGAAACAGGCATAAATAATTTTCCAAAGGTCACACTTTGGTAGAATAAGATTTGAATTTGGGTCTATGGAGTCAAAGCCAGTTTTCTTTCAGCTATATTAGGATTATACTAATCTAAACAACCTTTCCCCAACTAACAGAGAGGGTAGAATAAGTACCAAAAAAAGATACAAAATGAATTGCTGTGAGTTCAGAAGAGGGACAGAAGATGACTAAGGAGAAGATAATAAGATATGGGGATTATGGAGAGATTTGTTTTTCCATTGCTAATTTTCTCATTAATAATATACTTTATGACAGTGACACAATTCTGAAAAGGTGAATATGAACAGAATGTCAAGAAATGTATTTTGAAATCACTAGAAATAGTTACTATTTAAAATAATCTTGTTATGAATCTTTTTTGGGAAGGAAACAATCACCTCTAAATTTTTATTTTATGTAAATATGAACTTCTATAAAAAGGTCTTGCTTAAAGGAAAGTACATCAATAATCATGGTAACCATGGTATTTAAGGAAGTTCAAATATGAAACACACTATAAATACTCATAGAGAAGGTAAATAAACTGCCCTGTAGAAGTTACCCTATGTGATCAGGAGAATTTTGAATTCAGCTTAAAATAACTTAACAGCACATTTGGCATAGATTTTCCAATAATGAAAAACTAGTAAGTTTTTAGAAATATCAAACCTAGTCAGTTGAAAGACCAAGGAAAATCAAATGAATATATGGCAAAAAACAGTTACCCATTATGGTACTCTCTTTGTGTAGTTCTGAGAACCAGCTTAAGTTTAGAGAAGCTCAACACTGAGGGGGCCAAATAGGGACTAATTGTTTGGGTCATAGCTACTTTTGAACACTGGCTACTAAATTTTAGAGGATTACAATCTGAGTTGATTTGGGGAAGGTCTAACTTGAAGATTCATCAGTTCTAAAATACAGCTATAGTAGATTTTACATTACTGCAAAATATTGAATTAAAAATATTATTCCTGGCTCATAATGGACTCTAACTCATACCAGCTCTTGAGGATAAGAATAGCAGCATGATACTGGAAACAGTTCTTTTCAATAGCAATGCAATGTAGTGTAGTGGCTCAAGAGATAGACTCAGAATTAAGAAGTTATCTGCTTGAATCCTGCCTTTATCACTTACTGACTGAGTGACCTTACGCAACTACTATAATCTTTTTGATCCCTTGTTTCCTCATCTATTAAATGGGGATAATGATTGCATCTGTTCTTCATTGTCCCTTAGCTGGATTATTCAATAATAGTGGCTCCCTATTAAATCTATGATCAGATAATAATTCTCATGTTTAGCATTTAAATCTTTTCACAATATGATCTCTTCCTATGTTACCAGCCCTCTTTCACCTAACTCTTCTACATGTACTCTGCAGTTTAGCCACACTGGCCTATTGTGATTCCATTCACATAATGTTCCATCTCCCTTCTTTGTGCCTATGAACTCAATGTCCTCTATGCCTAGGATATATTCCCTCCTGTAAAAATAAAAGGGGACGTCTAAAACTAATATAGTAATGGATTGATTATTGATTATAAATTGATTTTGATACTCTGCTTTCTGTGCTAACAAATTATCTTCAGTTTATATCGGTGAAGTGAAGCTCATAAATGAACTCTTCAGGTCCGGGTCAAGGACACTAAAGAGACTCTGGTTATAAAAAATAAACCATTTATTGAAAATATAAGGATAAAAAAAAGGATTTCTAACTCTAAGGGATTCTAACTCCACTCAAATAAATTTCTCTGGCTCCACAAGGAACCACTTCTTCTGTGTTCATAGACTACACTAATTCTTCCTAATCTGACTAACCCAAATTTTCCCTATTCTTCAATAAACGAACACTATTATCCTTATAATTCTTAAGTTCATCTCCAAGTTATAAAAATAACAAAGGCTAGCTGGTTGAGTCTCAACAAGAATCAAGTTAAGACTCTGAGAGAGAGTAACTCCTCACTACCTCCCAGAGAGTAACTCCCAACTCCCACCTCCCTCAGAGTAACTGCCTCACCTAGAGTCTGTAATTGTCACAGAAAAAAAAGTTAAACTGTCAACATTTGAAACTGACACTGTCTTAGATCTGCTTCAAACCCCAATTATTTCTCAAGCCAGCTTTTCTACTTCTTATCTTTAAACTTACAATAACAAGACAACTTCTAATATCATCCTTATACTCCTAACCTCTGTGGCTTCTTTATTTTTTTTAATGCTCTTACTTTTTGTTTTTGAATTGATATTAAATATTGGTTCCAAGGCAGAAGAATAATAAGGACTAGGCAATTGGGTTTAAGAGACTTGCCCAGGGTCACACAATTAGGAAGTGTCTGAGGTCACATTTAAACCCAGTACCTCCTTTCTCCAAGCCTGGCTCTTCATCCATTGAGCTGCCCCCCTCTCTGCTATTACTTGAAATCTCTTTTTCTTTTCAAGATTCAGATCAAAGACTTTTTGGTACATGATGCCTTTCCTGACATTTCCTCATCTTCATTTTAGAGCTGCCCCCTCCAAATGAAACTTTATTCATTTTATATCTAGTATGCATATACTTGGCATAGTGGATAGAGTGTCAGACTTAGAATCAGGAAGATTTGAGTTTAAATTTGGTCTCAGACTCTTATTGGCTGTATGATCCTGGGCAAGCCACTTAACTTAGTTTCCTCATTTGTAAAATGAGCCAGAGAAGGAAATGGCAAACCACTCCAATGTCTTTGACAAGAAATCTCCAAATGGCATCACAAAGAGTTGGACTAGTTGATGTGACTGATCAACAATGCATATTCTTATATAACCATTAGAAATTTTTTTTAAAGAATCTGTTCTATTTTTTTTATTCCTGGTGTTTAGTGCAATTCATTGTATATAGCAGGTACTTAATAAATGCTTATTGATTGATCATATGAGAAAACTTATGTAAAATATTTTGCAAACTTTAAGATATTATAGTTTAGTCCTTATAGTTTTATTCATTTTATTATTTTTTTAAATGCCTATTTAAGTCTGGTTTGGATCTCAAGTTATGGCAGCTGATAAAGCCATTAAAATGAGCCTATATATGCTCATCCACGTAATTATGGTTCTAGAATTCAAGTAGTGCATTGGACATTGGATGATGTTTAAGGAAAGCCTTCCCTGAAAGCTAGGTTAGAAACATTATAATAACAAATATAGATTATACAGAAAATTTAAATTTCATTATATAGTAGTTTTCTAGGATATTCACTTAAGCTAAGACATACAAGTGGAAGATCTCACTGCATTGGTAACAAAGTAGAAAACTGCTGTGTAGCTGAGATTAACAATGGACATTAAACCAAAATTTAAACTGATGAGATTTCTAGAAACAAATTACCTCCATTCTATCATAATGTAGATTTGACTATTGTGGCTTGCCTGCCAGTCATTATGTAAAGGATTTCTCTGCTGTTAGAACATGGAAAATGACTATATCCTATATTTTTCATTTTATTATCAGTAGTATTTTGGGGCTGTAGTTATCTATAACTCTTCTTTGGCTTATTGGTCTATAACACTGAAAAACAATTTTATGAGTTTTACTAACTTTTAGTTTTTTATTCTCTCCCCCTAGTTTTTTCCTCACATTAGTTTTTTTAAACCTTACCTTCTGTCTTAGAATCAATACTATGTATTGTTTCCATAGCAGAAGAGTGGTAACGGCTAGGCCAGTGATGACAAACCTATGGCATGGCTGCCAAAGATGGCATACAGGATGCTCTCTATAGGCACTCAGCCCCCTACCCCAGTCCCTCTCCACAGAATCTGATGACATTTTTTAAGATTCCCTGCCTCTCAACCATCAACCGAATGCGAGCTCACAGGAGGTAAGGTGGGAGGCTCACAGGTGGCAGAACTGGAGAGGAGTAGAGCATTCCAACCACTCCCCTTCCCCTCTCTACACTTGCTAAGGGCATTCCTCACTTCATCCATGCCTCCTCTGAGCAGTCCAGTGGGAGACTTTTCTCCCTCTCCTGTATTGGTCAAAGAGGGGGTGGGGTGGGGAATATGCAGGACTTTGTGGGGGGACATGGCATGGCATGCAATCTCTGGGGTGCACATAGTCTGGGGTTGTGTGGTGGGGATGGGGCCAGGTACTCCATCTCTAAAAGGTCTGGGCTATGGGCATTAAATGATATCACAATCATGTGTGTTAGTCTGGTGATGAGTGATTGCATATGATGGAGCTGTGGAGAGAGAGAGTCAGCCTTCTAGGAAGACTAGCAGCTAGAGGGAAAGAATGAGTTAAGAAGGAAGGACAGGAAAGGTTGAGGCCAGCATGCCTGAGAAGAGCCAATCAGGAGAATCTTGGCACCATGACTGGGGGCTATGATCTTCATTTATTATGACAAAGAGTTTTATAGAGAGCAGAATACTAAGCATTACAACATTCTTGGGGGGGGTGTTACTTTTCCACAGGATAATGTTTATGAAATAACTTCACACATGAATGTTACCAGGGTTGCTATTACAGATGTAAGCAAGTTGAGAAACAGTGATTGCTAATCTGTTCTTCGGGAAAGGCAGGTTTGGTACTTTTCAGTCATGATTTTATAAGGACTTCTTTGCTCTTCAGAGTGAGGGAGGATTTAGGGTTTAGTGATGACCTTTGGCTGAGAGCAGCATTGTGTTTAGCATGTGAGAGATTGGGAACTTGCCAGCAATCTCAGGCAAGTATGGCTGCTTTCCCCAGTGGGCTTGATTTGTCCTAAGCTCCTCCTATAGAGTGACTTGCTCCAGGTTACACAGCTAGGAAGTATCTGAGGTCAAATTTGAACCCAGGAGCTCTTGTCTCCAAGCCTGGTTCTCAATTCATTGAACTATCTCACTGCCTGTCATCACTTTAGTTTTAAGATAGATGATTAATCTTTTTTTTTTTTTAATTTTGCTGGAGATAAGCCAACAATGAAAAAGAAAATTTAGCATTCCATCAACTTTTGTAGTGATGAAGGACCTTAGATTTTATTGCAAACTCCTTAATATCATATATAGTCAAAATTGGTCACTATTCAATTGAAGGGCATATTCACATGGGCAGTCTCATTCTTTTGTTTAACTGTTTTTTCCTATTTACTTTTGGTGGGAACCTAAGTACTCTATTTATTGTCTATTCCATTTAAATGAGACTGACCCAACTGCTTGTAACATCACTTTGCTGGACTTTTCCTTGGAGCACACATTTATACTTAACAAAGAGCAGTGATCTAGAATTACAACTTTTAATTAAATGTTAAAAATATGAGATAGAAATTATTTACAAATAACGAGAAGTTTGAATTTTTATATTCTCTCTGCCTAGAATTTTTTCCCCTGTAACAAGCAATTTCTCTTAAGTAGGAAAGTAAATTTTAATTAAAAAAAACTGAACAAAGTATTAATTCAGGGAATTTGGGCTTGGTTATTGTTCTTTATTTCCTGCCACTTTCTATGAAGATTGTGATAAGCATCGGTTAATACCAGTGTTATTGTGCATTTGATACATAACACTTTAAATTTGTTTGAGGTGCCTTGTACTCCTTGAATTGTTTGGGATATAAAATATGAGACACTTTGGAAGCAGTTATAAAAAAATTCCCTGAAACTCTGCTTTTTTATTTCTACTTTAAATAATTTAGATAAGCACAAATGAATTCTTAATATTGAAGGAATTAAAGCTATGCTTTGAGTCTTATTGGCAATATTGTTGCAGGATAATAGCTAATTTCAAGGAGAAATAATATGATTTTTGAGTTTCCCTAGGTTAAGACTATACACAGTAAAACAATTTCTTTTTTAGTGAAACTTTATTTAAGTTCAGTGGAACAATGTTATTTTAATTGCAACTAATTCAGAATTATTCAGCCATTTCATTCAATTTCATAACCTAATGAATTTTTTCTTTATGAATAGTGATTCCAGAGCTTGAATTTCATTAGTTTTAAAAATTTTCAGCATAAAGAGGCTTTATTCCCTTGAAATTGTTTAGCATTGTGATGTTTAGTTTTTAATATCTGAAACCACAATAACAGTATTATTTGAAATACTGAACACGGCCAAAGATAACCCATCTACTACCTTGCCTTACACATTGGTGCCTATAATTGTGCCTTACACATAGCATATCCCTTAAAATGTTCTTTCAATTGCAATTTTAAGTTGAACAAAATAAGCATAATGCATTATAATATTATTGGCTTGCATTGAAAAATATATTAGCTTTATATAAAATTTACATAAATATATTTTAAGTTGGATCAGGACTGATTCAAGCTGTTCATACCTACATTGGTTAGAACAGAACTTCCAGGCTTGTTTAATCTACCAGGTTCCTTTGACAGGTCAACTGTTTGCATTATTGAATTCTCATTTTATTATTGTGTATTAGTATAATTGAATTTGTGGCTAAAATTACTTTCTCATTTTTTATTACAAGGGCTATTTTTACTCCTACATGAATGAGCTGATATCTTGCCAGAGCATGAATGTTTGAGTTTAACATAGAATAGTTAATGAATTTTTTCTTCATTTGAATCTAATTACTTGTTAATATCAAGACAAGTTAGTTACAATTAATATTTGTTAGGAAAAGAAGTAATTAACATTGATCAGGTTTGGTTTTTGCTTTTTCTTCACTGTATTTAAAATCAATCTGTCAGTACCAGTGAAAATATTTAAGATGTTGATTTTGTTTTCTGGTTTCTGAATTTCTTTTTTTCCCCTATGTTCTCTATTTTTATTTTTATTCATTGATTTATTTTTTATCTTTTTAAACATTATTTTATTTGGTCATTTTCAAACATTATTCATTGGAAAAAAAGGATCATTTTCTTTTCCTCCCCCCCTCCCTCCATCCCTCCCATAGCCGACATAAGCAAAGAAGGAGGTATGATTGAGGAGAAACTGTAAATGAACACAACACAAATACCAACAACATGGAAATGGGTTCAGATCAAGGACACATGTGATACCCAGTGGAATCACACATTGGCTATGGGAATTCACAAGTGACAATCATAACTTTGAATGTCAATGGGATGAATTCCCTGGAATTTTGAACTCCTCCCCTAATTCTGACCTTTCTTCTTTTGCGATAACCTTTTAAACCAGTGGTTTACTTTAAATCAGTCCCCCCAGTCCCCTCCCTTGATATGCTTCCCTTTCTAGCCCCTTGCTTTTTGTTTCCCTTCTTGATTTATTTTAGGGTCTGTTAATTTCCCTCCCCCCTCTCTTTCCCTCCATTTTTGTACTCCCTCCCTGCTACCCCCCCTTAATTTCCCCTTCTCCCTTACCCTGTTGGATAAGATAGAATTCAAGATCCCAATGGATCTAGATGCTCTTCCCTCTCAGAGTTGATTTCACTGAGAGTAAGGTTTAAGTAATACTAATTAGCACTCTCTTCCTCTCTTTCTTATAAGAGAATTCTTCCCCTCCCCTTCCTATGTATACCTTTGTGTGACAAAGATTATTCTATTTAATCTATTTCTATTTCTTCAAGTATATCTTGGTACCATCATCGATTCCCCCCTCCCTTTTATTTCTTCCCCCCTTTCTCCATATCATCTTAATGCCCCAATATTTCCCTTGTGATTCTTATAATTACTCTAATAATGCATACAATTTTTGAGTTACACATAACATTTTCCTCACAAATTAATATATACATATATATATATAATTTGATCTAAATGTAGTCCTTATAGAAGAGAGTTTGAATAAAAGAAAAAAAATTTCTCCTTTTCCCTTTCTTTCATATTTAACTTTTCATGTTTCTCTTGCTCTTTGTGTTTGGATATCAAACATTCCACTGAGTTCTGGTCTTTTCTTTAGAAATACTTGGAAGTCTTCTATTTTGTTGAATGCCCATACTTTCCCCTGGAATTATATAGTCAGTTTTGATGGATATGTGATTCTTGGTGGAAGACCCGGTTCTCTTGCCTTTCTGAATATCGTGTTCCAGGCCTTGTGATCATTCATTGTGGAAGTTGCTAAGTCTTGTATGATGCATGTGATTATAGCTGGTGTAGTGGTCAGAGCACTAGTTTTGAATTCAGGAAAACCAGAATCTGAATCCTATCTCCAGACATTAGTTATGTGATCCAGAAAGGTGACTAAATCTCTCTAGAATCATCTAGAAATGAAAATAACAATAGTACCTAGGGTGGCCAAGGGAATTAAATGTGTTTTATAAAGTGTTTTTCTCTCACACACACATACACACACAAAATTACATTGTTATTCAGAGACCTTCACTGGCTTCTTTTAACCCTATGGTATAGTAGTGGGGAAAATAGAACAATCCTGGCTTTCAATTTTGATTCTAATCACTCTGTGGTCATTCATAAGTCACTTGACCTTTCATCTGTTGAATGGAATTAATAATATTTGCCCTACATACCTCATTGGGTTATTGTGGATAAAATAGTAATTTCTTAAAATATTATGTAAATTTTTTTGTTATTATTGCTATTAGTGGAATTTAGGGCTCTCCATAATATAGCTTGTCTTTCTATTTAGTGGTGTCTAGTAATGTGTTTTCCTTTCCTTCCACCATCCCATAAGACCAGCATGCACTTCCTTCACTTTTATCTCTGTATCAAATGAACTTTGCAAAACGTTTTAAAAATCTTTATATAACTATGGCTATAAAAAACTTTATATAACTTTATATAACACTGGGTAGTAAAAATAGAATTATTCTTTTTTATTTTTTTAGTTTTTAAAACATTATTTTATTTGGTCATTTTCATACATTGTTCATTGGAAACAGATCATTTTCTTTTCTTCCTCCCCAACCCCACTGCACCCCTTCCCTAGCCGAGACGCAATTTGTCTGGGTATCACATGTGTCCTTGCTCTGAACCCATTTCCTTGTTGTTGGTATTTGTATTAGGGAGCTCATTTAGCTCCTCTCCTTGATCATGTCCCCTCAACCTCTGTAGTCAGGCAGTTGCTTTTCCTCGGTGTTTTTACTCCCTCAGTTTGTCCTCTGCTTGAGGATAGTTTTTTTTTCTTTCTTTCTTGTAGATCACTGCAGGTTGTTCAGGGACATTGTAAAGCCATTACTGGAGAAGTCTGTTACGTTCTCTTGTACCACAGTGTGTCAATCTTTGTGTACAATGTTCTCCTGGTTCTGCTCCTCTCACTTTGCATCACTTCATGGAGGTTGTTCCAGTTCCCATGGAATTGCTCCACTTTATTATTCTTTTTAGCACAATAGTATTCCATCACCAACATAATACCACAATTTGTTCAGCCATTCCCCAATTGAAGGACATCCCCTCATTTTCCAATTTTTGGGCACCACAAAGAGCGCAGCTATGAATATTCTTGTACAAGTCTTTTTCCTTATTATCTCTTTGGGGTACAAACCCAGCAGTGCTATGGCTGGATCAAAGGGCAGACAGTCTTTTATCGCCCTTTGGGCATAGTTCCAAATTGCCCTCCAGAATGGTTGGATCAATTCACAACTCCACCAGCAATGCATTAATGTCCCAACTTTGCCACACCCCCTCCAGCATTTGTTGATCCAAACCTAGTCTCTCCCACACTGTCTTCCAATTTTTCCAGAAGTTTTTTTTTTTTATCAAATACTGGATTTTTGTCCCAAAAGCTGGGGTCTTTGGGTTTGTCAAAGACTGTCTTGCTGAGATCATTTACCCCAAGTCTATTCCACTGTTCCTCCTTTCTGTCTCTTAGCCAGTACCAAATTGTTTTGATGACCTCTGCTTTGTAATATAGTTTGAGATCTGGGACTGCAAGGCCACTTTCCTTTGTATTTTTTTTTCATTATTTCCCTGGATATCCTTGATCCTTTATTCTTCCAAATGAACTTTGTTATCATTTTCTCTAATTCAGTAAAATAGTTTTTTGGTAGTTCAATGGGTATGGAACTAAATAGATATATGAGTTTGGGTAGGATGGTCATTTTTATTATGTTAGCTCGTCCCACCCATGAGCAATCAATGTTTTTCCAATTGTTTAGATCTAGTTTTAATTGTGTGGAGAGTGTTTTGTAGTTGTGTTCATATAGTTCCTGTATTTGTCTCGGCAGATAGATTCCTAAGTATTTTATATTGTCTCAGGTGACTTTAAATGGAATTTCTCTTTCTAATTCTTGTTGCTGAACTGGGTTGGAGATATATAGAAATGCTGATGACTTATGTGGGTTTATTTTGTATCCTGCAACTTTGCTAAAGTTGTTGATTATTTTGATTAGCTTTTTGGTTGATTCCCTAGGATTCTTTAAGTAAATCATCATATCATCAGCAAAGAGTGACAGCTTGGTCTCCTCATTGCCAATTTTAATACCTTCAATTTCTTTTTCTTCTCTAATTGCTACTGCTAGTGTTTCTAGTACAATATTAAATAATAAAGGTGATAATGGGCATCCTTGTTTGACTCCTGATCTTATTGGGAAGGCTTTGAGTTTTTCCCCATTGCAGATGATGTTTGCTGATGGGTTTAAGTATATACTGTTTATTATTTTTAGGAAAGGCCCTTCTATTCCTATACTTTCTAGTGTTTTTCACTAGGAATGGGTGTTGTATTTTGTCAAAGGCTTTTTCTGCATCTATTGAAATAATCATGTGATTTTTGTCAGTTTGCTTGTTTATATGGTCAATTATGTGGATGGTTTTCCTAATATTGAACCATCCTTGCATTCCTGGTATGAATCCTACCTGATCGGAGTGGATAACCCTTGTGATGACTTGCTGGAGTCTTTTTGCTAGTATCCTATCTAAGATTTTTGCATCTCTATTCATTAGGGAGATTGGCCTATAGTTTTCTTTCTCTGTTTTTAACCTGCCTGGCTTTGGGATCAGTACCATGTTTGTTTCGTAAAAAGAATTTGGTAGAACCCCTTCTTGGCTTATTCTGTCAGATAGTTTGTATAGTATTGGGGTTACCCTTCTGCTCCCCTATAGGGCACAAATCTATTCTCTTCTCCAATGGATTGGATTGTTCTTCCGTCTTTGGGTCAGTTTCAAAGTACATAAGAGTTGAGTATTTCCTATCTCCAACCTCTTTACCCTTCCAGTGTATCGATGTTCTCCCCCCTCCCACCATGAGCTTCTTTGTGACATATAAATTTACCTCCATTTGTTTCTTTTCCCATTTGTTTTAGTCATAACCTCTTTTCTTTTTTAGCTTTAGTCATGTATATATATATATATATATACATACACATGTATATGTATTTATGCATGCATATATCTATATACCTATTTATGTCTTGTACTTTCATCCTATACAGTTTGTCACTGTTCCCTCTGAGTGTAATTCTTCTAGCTGCTCAGGTGATAGCAACAGTTCTTATGAGTTGCCAATGACCTCTTTTCTTATAGGGATACATATCATTTTAACTTATTGAATCTCTTAAAATTTTGTTGTTGTTGTTGTTGTTTTCCCCTCTTTTTTAATTACCTTTTGATGATTCTCTTGAGTTCTATGGTTGGACTTCACATTTTCTGTTCAGGTCTGGTCTTTTATTTATGAATGCTTGGAACTCTTCTGTTGTGTTAAATGATCATACTTTCCCCTGAAAAAATATAGTCAGTTTTGATGGGTATTTTATTCTTGGCTGTAGACCTAGTTCCCTTGCTTTCCGGAATATCATATTCCATGCCTTTCAGCCTTCAGTGTGGATGCAGACAGATCCTGTGTTATCCTCACCGTGTTTCCATGGTATCTGAATGGCTTCTTCTTGGCAGCTTGTAATATCTGTTCTTTCATCTGATTGTTTTTGAATTTGGCTATAACATTTCTTGGTGTTGTCAGTTGGGGATTAAATACAGGGAGGTGATCTGTGGATTCTTTCAATCTCCACTTTCCCCTCTTGTTCTAGGATCTTGGGACAGTTTTCCTGGATAATTTCCTCTAGTATTATGTCCAGGCTTTTTCTTTTGTCGTGGTCTTCTGGTAGTCCAATTATTCTTAAATTGTCTCTTCTTGAAAGATTTTGTAAATTGTCTATTTTGTGAATGAGATGCTTCAAATTTTCCTCAATCTGAGACTGGCTCAGATTGCTTTCAAGGTGAGTCCTCAGAGCCCTGAGGTTCCCACTGCTGCCTCGGACTTAGCGCTCTGAGTTGGGGGGGATGGGTCCTGGGACCTTCCTTCTGCCTACCCCTTAGATCTGAGTGATCTCAGGTTCTGGATTTTGTGGTGCGGTACCTTTTGATCCAGGTCCAGGAGGAGGGTTCCCCAGGTCTATCCTGTTGTTCAGCTTGAATTTCGGTGTCCTAGGAGCACTCCCTTTGCGATCGGTAAGGAAGCGTTTCCGAGGTCTGAACTTTCGCTGCTTCTACACTGCCATCTTGACCGGAAGTCAAAAATAGAATTATTCTTAGAACCTTGAAGACCTAGGTTCACGTACCACCTCTGATATATAATGGCTATGTGACCGTGTACTTGTCACTTAATTTATCTTCTCTGTGCCTTTATACTGGATATCTCTCACTCTTGGAATTTTCTCCTTCCTTAACTTTTCCTCAGAATCCCTAGTTTCCATCAGACTCAGTTCAAGTTTCTCAATCCCCACAGCTAGTATCTTAATCTACTAAATACCTTATATCTACTAAATACTACTAAACAAAAATGAAAAAGACCCTCCTCATGACATATTTTATGTGTATTAGTTGTATGTGTACTTTTCATCTCACTTATGGAATATTTATGTCATAAGGAGGGTCTGTTTCATTTCTGTCTTTGTATTCCTAGCACTTAGCACACAGCTAGAACATATTAGGTGCTAAAATAGTACTTACCATTTAATTAGTTGGTTAGTTTAAATTTTAAACTTAAAGTCATTTTGGTGGTATTTAAGAACAAAACTTGAAGGATGACAATAAAATAGAAAAAGCTGTTGATACTTTAATAATTTAATTTTTTCTTGCTACCATCAAATATAGTAAGATCACCACATTTGGGTTCTAATGTCATAGTACTAAGTATTTATGTGGAAATTGTATTGAAGAAACTAAAGATGTGAGGAGTTATGAAATAGCACTCCCAGCTTCTAGCCTTACCCTCTGGGATTATCTTTCATTTACTCTGTTTATATATCATGTATGTACCCAGTTATTTACATGTTGTCTCACCAATTGGAATGAATACTACATGAGATTGGGGATTGTTTGTGGTGGTGTTTTACTTTCTTTGTGTTCTCTGTATTTATCAGAGTAGTTGTTACAAAGTACTGAGAAAACTACCTAGTGACTAGTTATTAGCTAATTGGAATAAGTTCTAACTAGGTAAAATAAGTCACTGTAGTTTAGTTTCATTCTGCTATGCTTTATTGGATCTTTTATCTCATTTATATGTAGAGTTTCACCAACAATTCAAATCACAAACCTTCTCCAACGTCATAATCTGTGACTCTTGTCTGTTTTCTACTATAACTTCCATAGGAAGTCTTTATGTTGGGGACCGTTTTCTAGACCACTTAATGTTGTGCAGCCCCTAGTTGAGTATGTGGGTTGTCCAGTGGTCATCCTTTGAAGTTAGAAACATGACCATCTCACTTCTTTTCCCAGTTATTGAGCTCTCTAATTGTATATTTTTTGCTCCTCATCACATGTAATTTTTGAAGGGAAAGATGTGGCAGCCTAGTGACAACCAGTATGCACTGGACTAATGGCTTTTTGAGTGACCTTTAGAACTTTAATTCTTTGGAGGCTGATATTCCTGGACTCCTCGCCATAGCACATCATTGGAAGACTATTGGTGATTAAAACATGGGCCTTTATTTTTTTGGGAAATTTGGGATCACTGAAAAGATCACATAGTTTATCAAATGAAGTTCAGCTTGCTATCCTTTCCTTTTTTGAACCATATTCATTTCCTCATTGCATTGTCTACTTATGGGCTTTCCAATTAAATATTATAGTTTAGATATTCTTTACCCATTTAAATTTTGTCTTCTGTCAATTATTAGGGCAAACTTTCAAATGATTATTGATCCTAGGTAATTATTCAGTATTTTAGGGCTTGATTCTATAAGTACAGGGTTATCCACAAATAGGAATATTTGCATGTCCTTACTAATGATTGAGAGTCAATTTTATTTAGATTCTGTTTCAGACATCCTTTATAATAGAGGCAGCCACCTTTGGCAAACATCTGAGGCTAAGAGCTACAGTCTTTAGAAGCTTGGACCTGGAGTCAGGAAGACTTGAGTTCAAATTCAGCCTTAGTATTGCTGGGAGAAAGTGAATATGGGAATAATAATATTTCCTCAAATGTCTTACATAGAAATTAATGAGGTCTTTGATTTTTTTAAACATTTGGTACATTCTCATTTATATATTTTGTGAATCAGTTCCTCAGTAACTTCAAAATTGTATAGCCCTACCATAGAACAACTCCATAATGCTTGGCATAGTAATATTGTGCTTCCTATGGTGATTTTTTTGTTACCATATCCACGTCCTCATTGCATGCCTAGGACTAGGATACTAGGATATCAAAATATGGTCACTCCACTGGCTTTAATTAAGAAAATATTTTTATAGGAATCTTTATAGATCTTTTCCATTTTTCATGCTATCTTCTTTCTTGACATTTTCTATGTTATTTCCAATTTTTGTGTAAACTTAATTCTCCACTCTTTTATTTCTTTATGAGGGTATATTGCTGTATAAGGGCATAATATTATCCCATATTCATCTATAATGTTTATCAGTGAGTTTGAATACTATTCTTGTTTACAGATTGTTGTATCTCCTTGCTTGTGAGGAAATCAAATATCTGCTGGCTAAGGCAGTTTCTAGGCATTTGGTATTGTTAAATATCGATTTACAGCAATTAAACTTCTTTAGGAAATAGTGATGAGTCTGTTGAAGTCATTTCTTTTATTTCCCACTTTTTACTGCCAACAACTTTTTTAAAAAGGTAAAATTAAAAAAAAGTAAGATTGCAGTGGCCCAACTAGAGACCATGTCATCTCATTTTTATTTTTTCTTATGTGGAGAAAACAAACTTTGCCCTTAATTTTGATTAACCTATATCAGCTATCCTTTTTTTGTTGTATTACGGGGAGAGGTGCCATATTGACCTATAGAGTTTATTCTGTTATTCACATGGACTCTGATTAAAATTTCCAACTTCTGTGTATGTGACAGAAATGTATGATAACAAAAAGAAGCTGGATCATAAGCTTCTAATAATATAATTAAAAATAATGCTCCTTGTTAGGAAGAGTACAGATACCATTCATTACAATGATAAGGAACTGGTGATTGAAAAGAAAAGTTAACTAAGTCTTGGCTAAGCAATTTGAATTTATAAAGGATCCAGCACACATTTCTTCAAACTACTTTATAGTAGTATCCTTAAAAATAATATTTAGACTCAGTAATACAATTGATTAATCCCCTGTGTCTTTAAGCTTTTGAACTTTCAATTTGATATTTCTTTTTTTTTTTATTATATTTGCTTAAGTAATTTAGATTCAACTTTGCTGATATGGAAATGACTTCCAAGTCAGTGACTACTTATTTGTCATTTAAAACTTAAAAAAATACATTTTCATTTTTTTTAGCTATTTGGTGTTACTCATGTATAAATAGAACTTTGTTCTGGTGGTGTGTGTGTGTGTGTGTGTGTGAGTGTGTGTGTGTGTGTGTGAGAGAGAGAGAGAGAGAGAGAGAGAGAGAGAGAGAGAGAGAGTGAGAGAGAGAGAGAGAGAGAGAAAGAGAGAGAGAGAGAGAGCATACTACCTGTCAAGTCAGCTGCCATTTGTTAAGTACTTTCTATGTGCAAAGCACTTAGAATACTATTACAAGCAAAAAGAAAGTCTTTTGCCTCAAGGAACATATATTCAATAAGGAAAAACAAAAAAACTGATGAAAAGTGAAGTGCATTGGGAGGGAAGAAGGTACCCATGAGAGGACATTGTGGTGTGTATAGCAACCTGCATGGGCTTTTCCTTAGAATGGAGATTCCAGTAGAAATTCAACAATCAGGAGATGGTGTAGCAAAACCAAAGGGATCCTCAAGAGTGCTGTCATAGGAGCAGAGGCCACCTTGTATGCTCTAGAAGCCTTTGGCCTTTCTTATTTCTTATTCTTGATCCATATATTTTTCACTCTTCTATCCAAAGCCTATCTTTGCAGTGAAGTCACCATATAATAAAATAAACATTAATTTAATTAACAAGGTTTTAGCAGAATCTTTGTAGTTTTAAATCTCACCTTCTATAATAAATGTTAATACAAATTGCAATTATGTAGTTAAAAAATGTTTATTCTTTAAAACATTATAAAGTAGTTATTTTCTCATTGTATCTCCCTGCATTGAGAAGGAAAAAAATAACAAAATCTTGGTAATAATCATGTGTAGTGAAACAAAAAATTTCCACATTCCCTGTGTCCAGAAATGTATGTCTCATTCTGCATATTGAGTCCATCATGGCTCTGTCAGGTGGTGGGTAGTATGCTTCATCATTGGTCTTCTAGTACCATGGATGGTCACTACATTCTTTAGAAGTCATAAATCTTATAAAGTTGTTTATTTTTAGAATGTAACTTTTAATATTGTAAATTATTTTCCTGGTTCTAGTCACTTCCCTCTGAAAAAAAATTAAAAACAATTAGAAGGAGAGCAGTTAGGTAGCACAGTGGATGAAGTGCCAGGCCTGGAGTCAGGAAGACTTGGGTTAAAAACTGACCTCAGATACTTTCTAGATGTGTGATCCTGAAAAATTCACCTAACCCTCATTGTCCAGCCCTTGCTGCTCTTCTCTCTTAACTAATATTGAGATAAAAAGTAAGGATTTATAATAAATAAATAGAAAGGGAAGACATTTTAAGTATAGGAAAGGTAAAATAATATAACATGATCCCAAAATATAGTTAAAAGTATTCTTCAAATATTCTATGGGAACATTACTAACCAATAATAATTTTCTACGTTAAAAATGACTTTAAAATATTTATCCATGAGCACTATAGTATAAGTACAAGTTTGATTAAGTATTCTATTAAATGATATTAAATGATTCTTTTACTTTAGGATGCATAATAACTCAGATCCTTTGCCTATCAAATAAAACACATAAACATCATGATTCTTGTGGTTTCTTTTAATACTAATGATGTTAATCTTGTTATGATTCAATTCTTCCTATAGAATGCTTTCTAATTTGTCACTGGAAAAGGATCTCATGTAAAAAATACTTTGAGTTAATTATTCATAGTCAGCTCATGGGAAGTGGGAGTGGGGGGAAATAAATTCTAATTAATTAGAAAAATATTAAGACCACATTACATAAACATGGAAAATAGCTAGGTTAGTGCTATATTGTTCTTAGCACCCTCTGTACCCTTTTCTGCCATTCTATGATAATCATTGCAGAAACACAACTAAGAGTCATATTATATACTATTTCAGCCATAGGCTGCCATGGCCAAAAACCTCATCACTATTTGACTAGCCTATGGGTCATGAACCATTTAGTACATTAGCTTAGCCAGATCTTGGAAAGCAGACCTGATCTGTTTCTGGGACTTTACAACTTTAAATCTTTCTTACATAGTAGAATTTGCCAGTGTTTGTACTTCACTGATATAGCCTTTGAAATCACAGATCATCATGTGCCATGATGTTGTTTTGGAGCAAAATTTTGTGGACACATTTCAGATTTATAAATTAGTTTTTATTAAGCAAAGTAAATCATACCATAGGCAAATAAGTAAGTTGATAAACTACTATTTAAATGATTATATTAATGTCATCCTTTGTAAAGTAAAAATTTTAAATTTGTTTGAGCAACTTGGATTACATTGATGTTCAAGTTACAAGATGTCACTTTAGAGAGTACATACAAGTCATTGTAGCTAAATCCATTGTCTAGAGAAGCAATTTTATTTTACATACATAGTTACATATATAGTTTAGTTTATTTATACATTTCTGAGGAATTAAAGATTATTCTTTTTTAAAATTTAGTTAGCTCTTAAGATATGATGAGGCTGCAAATAGGAATTATTTTTTTCATTTTATGAGCAAATTAAGACTTATTTGATACCCTAGATATTCTAATTTAAGATTTAAACTAGAACATTTTATGTTCTTCCAGGATACCCAATGGTTTTCCTTAGGATTAATATAGCAAAACAGAATGAATTAGTTTAAATTATTTTTAAAGTTTAAACTCAATAGTTTTCTTCATGACACTTATAAAATATACATTTTTATATTGTTATAAAATATACAAGAGCAATTATAAAATTATAGTAATTTAAAGAACAACATTTCTCTGCTCATGCTTATGATACATTTAGCTGAATAAATAGAATTTAATTCTGTTAAATAGTAGGCATGCAAATAAACATATTTATATACATGTGCATATAGAATATGCAATGCTGTATAAATATATACACATTTTTATACTGATTAAAACATGTTGTGTTTCTGACAATTTTAGGATATCCAATAGAAATAACAAAAGTAAAAATTTTTTTACCTAGATAAGTGAGGAAAATTCTAAGATTATATGACTTCTGTTTCATATAATGTGGTGTTATTTTCCATTTCCTCTGTAATAGTGTATTTTGGTACAGTAACATCAGCATTTTATGTTAGTATTTAAACATAACTAATGTAGATTCAGGCTGTTTTGTGAAAGGAATATTATAGTTTTGTTTTCAGGCAAAAATGCTTTATTTGGTATTAAAGTCATGTTTTCTGTGCCATTAATTGCTAATTCAACATGTTTAACCAAAACTGAATCTAAAAATTCTCATCATTTTAATTGATTCCACTCTGGTTTAAATTTTTTCTTACTTTAATTACTTATTGATTATACATGATACTTGTTTTTCCTGCAAGCAATCTCACCTCTTGAAACGTCTTTTATTTTGCATTTCTTTTGGCATCATATTTAGTTTAAAATCACTTCTGGATTTATCTCAGAATTATGAACATTTATGATTAATTTTAGGTGATTTAATATTTAAATAATTCCTGTCAAAGTCATGATTTCATAATCTTTCTTCTTGTTATGCCAAGTTTATGACTAGGAGGTCACTCCTTGGGAGGTTCAAATCATTTAGTTCTTTGGTCTTTTTTTTTTAATCGTCAAAAGGGATACTCAACAGAAATGAATTGTTATCCAGATAATTGTACTTAGCACATCACTGTATTTTATATTAACATTCAAATCATTCTAAAAGTGAGCAAAATTTTAAAATGTTAAAAATTTGTTTTTTTAAACATGATCTTTTAAAAAAGTTAAGTTCTGTCAAAAAGGATATCTAGACTATAATGATAGAAAACTTGTAAGAATAAGGAGTCTTTCATGCCCTAGAATCAGAAATTTATAGAAATGTGGGATAATGCAGTTAATTAGATTTATGACTATATGAAGGGTATACTTAGTATGCTAATTAATGGATTGATAACCATTTGTTATCTTATGATGTAATTCTTGACTTTTCTGTTCAACACTTTGTCAGTAGCTTTTATGAAACACCAAAGATATGATTATTTATGAGATGACAAAGTTTTGAGAGAGAAAGAGAGCTATTAGAAATAGCAGCTTAAGAGGTATCATGAACCTAGATAAGAACTGCAGGAGGGAAAGAGAAAACATGGGAATTGGCTAGAAGTTTGGAATTTCTCAACAGAACCATCTGGCTTATGGTTCTGTTGCAACATTCCTGGCCTTAGGGACTTGGAGTGTGCTAGTTATTGATCAGACCCATCTGAGCTAATGTACTTTAGATAAAATGAGCTAACATGGGAAAGCTTACTATGATCCTTTAATGAAGAACCTGTGGCTCAAGGAATAAGAATGAATAGCCATTGCTAAGGCATTTAGTAATGGGAGTAGTCCAGAGGATGCTTTAAATAGCTGGTGATCTCAGCTTCAGTAACTATGGAGAGATCAAGGACGTGTTCCAGTGACTCTCTAAGGTTTCACTATGTATTTTTTCCTTATGCAGTCAAAGCCCATGTGTGTACTAAGCTTAGATTTATTTCTCTGATAAATGAGAAGGTTGAAGGCTTCATTATTCTATAGCTTATCAAGGAAGATGAAGTTTTTCTTAACAGGACAGAACAAATGTTCCAAGAATAAAGCCAATAAGAAAAAAAATGATGACAAGGCAGAACAACTATTTAAACTTGTGTCAGGAAGTTGAAGAGTTGAAGACTGTGCTATGACAGAAAAGAAGAACTGGATTTTAAAAATCAATTCGAACCCTTTTCCATAACTTATTTCTTCACCCTCTCTGTAACTTCCTGTGTTCCCTAGAATGAAAAGGTGCTATTTGGAGTGAAAATACTTATTCTTAGCCATAGATAATGAGTGATTCATTGCTAATGTATATGAAGATGGATATCTGCCAGGCCAGAAACCTAGTATGACCAATTAGGAAGGTCATGTCTATTCTCTAGACCTTTGCATAGCATTATTTTGCATAACTGCAGTGCCCTTATCAATCAACAAATAATTGTTAAGTACTTAGTGTGTTAGGTGTTGAGGATACACATACAAAAGTTATACCATCCCTGTGCAAGAAATAGGAATTCAGTGTACATGTTCATTGATAAATATATGATAAATATATGATATATTCAAATCAGTAAGAAAACATTTCTTTTAACACCTCACCTATTTTTCAGGCATTGACTGAAGGATGTTAGAATATATATAGCAGAGTAATAATGCACAATCAGCCTAGAAAGATAGCATGGTACCAGATTGTAAAGAATTCTCAGTGACAAAGAAGAATTTGTTTTAACCTAACTTCTTTGGAGAGCCAGAGAACATTCTTGATCAGAGGAATGAGGTAGCCAAACATGCCTTTTAGGAATATCATCTCCCAGTTCTCTGAAGCTATACTTCTCTTAATATAGCCTACCTACAATCACATTAGTTTTCCCCCCTTCTTAATCACCACATCATACTGTTTGACTCCTTGAGCTTGCAGTCCACTTAAACCCCCAGATTTTATTCAGATCAGCTGATGTCTATGTATTCCTCCCTTATCTTGTACTTGGCAAGTTAAGTTTTTGTGCCAAAATGTAACACTTCATACATTAATATTGAATTTATCTTATTATATTTAGTCCAGTGCTCCTGTTCATCAGTATCTTTTTGGATCCTCACTTGGTCATCTATTATGTTAGTCTTCTCTTCCAGCTTAATGCCAACTATAATTTTTAAAAATGAGTATGCCATCTTTGCCTTTATCCAATCACTAAAAATGTTACAGATTTACAAGAGGTAGGAATAGGAACTGAGATAACAATCAGAAACAATATTCATGGCTTTCCATGTTTAAATGTCAGTGTAAAAATATAGATAATAAATAAACTAAAGAACTTAATACAAGGCAGTATGACTGTATACTAGGTGTGATAAAACTCTCAGTGGACCACAGTAAAGGAAAATTGCATCATGTTCAAAAAAGAAATGAATAAATAGAAAGAGCATTAGCTAAGTAACATGTACAGAGGAAATATGTGTATATGCATCTATAAATCTATCTACATTCATAAATATAGACATATGGACACACACTAACATATCTATATACATATATTCACACAATTGTTTGTAAATTTTCATATCTAATGAAGGAAACAGAATGAAGAGCATTTAGGATCCTCAAGCATGAGGATCAAAGTAAGGAGAAATGAAAGATATAATAGGAATTACTTATAGACTTAATATATCAAGATTTCTAGAATTGAGAAGGAAGAAATACATGAGAAATTCCTCATATAGCATGCAAAGTTGGCACAGAAACAGAATTTATATGTGATGGAAGACTTTAACTATTTAGACATTTGCAAGAGATAGCTTTTTGTTTAATCCTTACTTTCTGTTTCAGACTTGATACTAAATGTTGATTCTAAGGCAGAAAAGTGGTATGGGATATACATTTCAGGTTAACTGGCTTTCCTAGAGTCATACAGTTAAGGAAGTGTCCATGGCAGATTTAAACCCAGGACCTTCTGTATCCAGATCTGGTTCTTTATCCACTAAACCAACTACCTTCCCCTGAGGTAATCTTTTTAATAAAGTAATACTTAACATATTGAATTGTGAGGAAAGTTCTATAATGTACTATGTGAATGCAAACTATTATTATTAGTCTGGTATTGAGGATCTTTTATGATAGATACCCTTGCCCTGTTCTTCTAGCCTTCTGCTCCTCTCTTTCAGATATCATCCATTATAGTCGAAGTGACCCATGCTCCCTTTTTTGTTAGTTTTGTGTTATGTTTACTACCAAGGGGCATGTCTTACTTTCTTTTATTTTCCCCATGAAACAAGTGCTTAGTAAGCAAAAGATATGTTAGGATGTTGATATCTACTTTAGGCTGCTCAGAGGATTTTTCTCTGGTTTTTCAATTCTTGACTAGATTTTGAATAATTGGGGTTATTTGATAACTGAATCTAGATGAATAAAGTATTAATTTACTACTAATAAAATAGAATTTGTATATACTTTATTAAGGCAAAATTTTGGTATTAAATTACTTCTTTGATTTTGTTTAACTGTCCTATATTCCTCCAGCATATGTTTTATCTTTGTCAGTAAAATGTTCATTCCTTCTCTTCTGTTGTAAAGCATTTGAGATTTTTACTTTTATTTTTTTCTAACATTGCCTTTGCCAAAAGTATACAGCAGACAAAGGTAGATGGCAAAGCGTAACTGAATCTATTTCTTCTTTGACTTAGTTATCCTCTAAAGTAGGTTCTCGGGTCTTAAAAACCAAAAGGTTTAAGCAGAACAGTCACCATCCCTATACTCTAAACTCAGGAGATATTAAAGAGGAAGGAGGTAAAAGGCATTTGGGGTGCAATAGGAGAAATTGATGCTGGCGTGTCTCCTGTCTTTTTTCCTAGTCATCAACAGAAAACCTCTCCTTCAATCCCTGACAAGAGCAAACCTTGTTTCATTTAGCAGCTATAATGCCAAGAGAAAACAAAAGCAAAAAGGACACCTTCTGGGTTGTTTCAGGGAAAGGTTTTCTTGTTTATTGTCTCAAAATGCATGTAGTAAAAGAAAAAGGAATGCATTTGAAACAATTGAAACAAACAAACATTGAAACAAACGTTTTTATGAAGTTGGGGGAGTTTCTTCATTCTTACATTAGTTTATATTAAGCTAATGGGCTAATCTCTATTTCTATTGTCTAGGAAAAGAAAGAATGAAAAGAAATGCTCAAAGACCTATAATTAGTAAAACACAGAAATCTGAATACTCTTTTCTGCCAGACCTTGGTCATGATCTTTCCATCTCATAGCTGTCCAAGGCGTCATTTTCTATTAACTTTAAATTAAGCTGTTAATACCTGCAAATTTTGCATGGAAAAAGGAAAGCTGTTTTATTGAGTGTATTACAAGTAATCCTTTGTAAACAGGAAGATAAACCTCACAGGTCTATTGCCCCAAGCACATGAAGTCAAGCTGCCTTTTGTCTGCCTGAATTATTTGGAGGACTCTATTGACTTATATACTGTCTTTTTAAACTTATTTTGTTGGAATTTTAATTAATATGTTAAAGTAAGTAGCTTCATTTGTGAAGGAAGCTACATTAGCAAAAGAAATTCATGCAAATGGAGTATAAACATTCACTACTCTAATCCTTAACCATAAACATCTTAAATATCCTTATTCCTGTTATAAAGAAAAATCTACTTTTTTTTTGTTCCTTAAATTTTTTTTAATATATTTTATTTGATCATTTCCAAGCATTATTCATTAAAGACATAGATCATTTCTTTTCCTCCCCCCCCACCCCCCATAGCCGACGCATAAATCCACTGGGCATTACATGTTTTCTTGATTTGAACCCATTGCTTTGTTGATAATATTTGCATTAGAGTGTTCATTTAGAGTCTCTCCTCTGTCATGTCCCCTCAACCACTGTATTCAGGCAGTTGCTAGAAAAATCTACTTTTAAAATATATTCTGTTAATATATTTTTCTCAGAATTAAAAATATAAGGTCTGTAGTTAAACTTTTTTAACTTTAGAAAATACAAAGTCCATTTTCATATGCCAATTATGAAATTTATTTGACAGAAATATGAATTAAGGAAATTGAAATTAATTTCTTTGAGATGGTATTATTAAATGCTAAACATTGATGATTTTTTATTATGAAGAAAATTTATTCAAAAGCTTCTTTCATATTTAATTCCATAGCTCAAAAAGCTTTCATTTTCTCCATTCATTAGTAGATGGTCTTAAGCACTTGTGGCTGAGAAATTCATCAGTCTTTGACTAACCAATTAATGAACCTCCCTGATCTTAGGTAGGCTGGTTCTTGTATTCCAGTCTATCATATGCAAAGCCTCTTCAACTTGGTAGGATCTACCTGAGTTTTCATTCCATTATTATAATCTTTTGAGAACCCAAAGTCATCTCCACTTGATCATAAATCATAAGATGAATCCTGTTGGAAGTTATAAACTATGTAATGCAAGATCAAAGTTGTTTAGGAACCAAATAGTTAGGGGACCAGTGGAAGATAGGAAATTTAGTTAGGAGGATTGATCCACAGAATATTAGATGCTAGAAGAAACCTCAGGGATCTGTCCCTCCCCTACCTCCTTTTCTGTGTCTCCTCCATAGCTTTCTTACAAACTTCATCATAGCCTATTCCAAATTATGCCCTGGAAGAATTTCTGACCTGGGCCCCAAATGTCTAGATTAAAGGTTGCTTCTTTTAGACCATTACTTCCAGAAAGTCCCATCCATGCTTCATTTCACTCTGTTTTTTCTAGCCACTGCTTTCACAACTTCCTACCAATCACCTTACCTTTCTTCTTTCTTCTCTCCCCTTTCCTCTGTACTAGAACCATGAGCCCTGATCACCTCAATACTGCCTTTGTTCCTAGAAGGATTCCCAGTGCGTCTATTCATCATTTCTATAACTTCCTGGAGAAGAGTCCCCCTATCTGGCCAGTGTTCTCCTCTCTGTATAGCTCCCCCTCCCCCATTAGAATATACACTACTTCAAGGCAGGTATTGTCTTTACTTTTTAATTTGTATCACTAGTGCTTCGCCATGCTTGGCATTTGGAAAGGACTTCATAATTTTTACTCCTTTCTTCCTTCTCTCCCTCCCTCCCTTCCTCCCTATTGGATAGATAAGAGATCAGAAAAATATCTCTATACATATTTTGACATGGAGAGCATGAGAATTTGTTTTGCTAAATGATGGAAAGGAAAGAAATAAGTATTTGATAAGTGAAGAATAAAATTCAATTTAGATAAAATGCAGGGTAATTTCCTGTCTCCCCCCCCCCAAAAAAAAAAAGTCTGCTTACTGTAAATGACTCTGTAACCTGACAGGACAAGAGTATATTCAGAAAGTAGATGAGACCAAGAATTTGCCTTCAAGTAGAGAGGAGTCCAGAAAGGCTATCCAATAGGGTCAGTAGGACTAACCCTCCCCAGAAAGAATAGTGTGTCTGCATTACAGATTAAAATGGTATGGGTAATACAGTTAAGAAATCTAACATCTGTTCCACATTAATAAATAATAAATTGAGAAGTCAAACAGAGTTCAACAGTATAGTTTACATTCTGAGACAATAAGAAAACTTTCTTACTGTAGGTATGATCCCTTATTCTAATCTCATAGAGGAACAATGACCAATTGAAACATAGTACTCTGAAGGCTGCAAATTAACTAAAAGCTTCTAAAGGGCAATAACAGTGCTTTCATTTTGTTCCTTCTAAAATGTAAATCTTTGAACATTTGATGATTATTATATGATTAACTATTTAATGTCCCTAAACTTATGATTTTCTCATATAGTTGTTTGATCTTTCATTTTTTAAAAAAACTTTTAAACATTATTTTATTTGTTCATTTTCAAACATTATTCCTTTGAAACAAAGATCATTTTCTTTTCCTCCCCCGCTCCCACCACCCCTCCCATAGCCGATGCACGATTCCACTGGGTATCACATGTGTCCTTGATTCGAACCCATTTCCATTTTATTGGTATTTGCATTAGGGTGTTCATTTAGAGTCTCTCCTCAGTCATGTCCCCTCAACCCCTGTAGTCCAGCAGTTGCTTTTCCTCAGTGTTTTTACTCCCAAAATTTGTCCTCTGCTTGTGGATAGTGTTTTTTCTCCTAGATCCCTGCAGAATGTTCAGGGACATTGTATTAACACTAATGGAGAAGTCCATTACGTTCGATTGTACCACAGTGTGTCAGTTTCTGTGTACAATATTTTCCTGGTTCTGCTCCTTTTGCTCTGCATCACTTCCTGGAGATTGTGCCAGATTCCATGGAATTCCTCCACTTTATGATTCCTTTTAGCACAATAGTATTCCATCACCTACATATACCACAATTTGTTCAGCCATTCCCCAATTGAAGGGCATCCCCTCATTTTCCAATATTTGGCCACCACAAAGAATGCAGCTATGAATATTTTTGTATATGTCTTTTTCCTTATTATCTCTTTGGGGTAAAAACCTAGCAGTGCTATGGCTGGATCAAAGGGCAGACAGTCTTTTATCACCCTTTGGGCATAGTTCCAAATTGCACAACTATGAATATTCTTGTACAAGTGTTTTTCCTTGTTATCTCTTTGGGGCACAAACCCAGCAGTGCTCTGAATGGATCAAAGGGCAGATAGTCTTTTATTGCCCTTTGGGCATAGTTCCAGATTGCCCTCCAGAATGGTTGGATCAATTCACAAGACCACCAGCAATGAATTAAGGTCCGGATTTTGCCACATCCCCTCCAGCATTCATTGCTTTCCTTTGCTGTCATGTTGGCCAATCTGCTAGGTGTGAGGTGATACCTCAGAGTTGTTTTGATTTGCATCTCTCTGATTATAAGAGATTTAGAGCACTTTTTCATGTGCTTATTAATAGTTTTGATTTCTTAATCTGAAAACTGCCTATTCATGTCCCTTGCCCATTTATCAATTGGAGAATGGCTTGATTTTTTTGTACAATTGATTTAGCTCTATAAATTTGAGTAATTAGACCTTTGTCAGAGGTTTTTGTTATGAAAATTGTTCCCCAATTTGTTGCTTCCCTTCTCATTTTGTTTACATTGGTTTTGTTTGTACAAAACCTTTTTAATTTGATGTAATCAAAATAGTTTATTTTACATTTTGTGACTTTTTCTATGTCTTGCTTATTTTTAAAGTCTTTCCCTTCCCACAGGTCTGACATGTATACTATTCTGTGTTCCCCTAATTTACTTATAGTTTCCTTCTTTATGTTCATGTCATTCACCCATTCTGAGCTTATTTTGGTGTAGGGTGTGAGTTGTTGATCCAAACCTAATCTCTCCCACACTGTCTTCCAGTTTTCCCAGCAGTATTTGTCAAATAGACGGATTTTGTCCCAGAATCTGGGGTCTTTGGGTTTGCCGTATACTGTCTTGCTGAGGTCACTTACCCCAAGTCTATTCCACTGATCCTCCTTTCTGTCTCTTAGCCATTACCAAATTGTTTTGATGACCACTGCTTTATAATAGAATTTGAGATCTGGGACTGCAAGACCACCTTCCTTTGTATTTTTTTTTCATTATTTCCCTAGATATCCTTGATCCTTTGTTCTTCCAAATGAATTTTGTTATCGTTTTTTCTAAATCAGTAAAAATTTTTTTTGGAAGTTCAATGGGTATAGCACTAAATAGATAAATAAGTTTGGATAGGATAGTTATTTTTTATTATATTGGCTAGTCCTACCCATGAGCAGTTAATATTTTTCCAATTGCTCAAGTCTAGTTTTAGTTGTGTGGAGAGTGGTTTGTAGTTGTGTTCATATAGTTCCTGTGTTTCTCTCGGGAGATAGATTCCTAGGTATTTTATTTTGTCTAAGGTAATTTTGAATGGGATTTCTCTTTCTAATTTATGCTGCTGAGTTGTGTTGGAAATATATAGAAATCCTGCTGACTTATGTGGGTTTATTTTGTATCCTGCAACTTTGCTAAAGTTGTTGATTATTTTGACTAGCTTTTTGGTTGATTCTCTAGGATTCTTTAAGTAGACCATCATATCATCCGCAAAGAGCGATAACTTGGTCTCCTCCTTGCCTATTTTAATGCCTACAATTTCATTTTCTTCTCTAATTGCTACTGCTAGTATTTCTAGTACAATGTTAAATAATAGAGGTGATAAAGGGCATCCCTGTTTCACTCCTGATCCTATTTGGAATGCATATAGTTTATCCCCATTGCAGATGATGTTAGCTGATGGTTTTAGATATATACTGATTATTATTTTTAGGAACAACCCTTCTATTCCTATGCTTCCTAGTGTTTTTAATAGGAATGGGTGTTGTATTTTATCAAAGAGTTTTTCTGCATCTATTGATATAATCTTGTGATTTTTGTTGGTTTGCTTGTTGAAATGGTAAGTTATATGGATGGTTTTCCTAATATTGAACCAGCCCTGCATCCCTGGTACAAATACTACTTGGTCATGGTGAATGACCCTTCTGATCACTTGCTAGAATCTTTTTGCTAGTATCCTATTTGAGATTTTTGCATCTATATTCATTATGGAGTTTGGCCTATAGTTTTCTTTCTCCGTTTTTGCCCTGCCTGGCTTTGGAATCAGTACCGTGTTTGTGTCATAAAAGGAATTTGGTAGACCTCCCTCTTTGCTTATTATGTCAAAGTGTTTGTATAGTATTGGGATTAGCTTTTCTTTGAATGTTTGATAGAATTCACTTGTGAATCCATCAGGCCCTGGGGATTTTTTCTTAGGGAGTACTTTGATGGCCTGTTGGATTTCTTTTTCTGATATGGGATTATTTAAGAATTCTATTTCTTCTTCTGTTAGTCTCAGTAATTTATATTTTTGTAAGTATTCATCCATATCGCCTAGATTGGTATATTGATTGCCATTTAATTGGGCAAAGTAGTTTTTAATGATTGCCTTAAGTTCCTCTTCTTTGGAGGTGTGGTCCCCCTTTTCATCTTTGATGCTATTAATTTGGTTTTCTTCTTTCCTTTTTAAAATTAGATTGACCAGTACTTTGTCTATTTTGTTTGTTTTTTTCAAAGTACCAGTTTCTAGTCTTATTTATTATTTCAATAATTCTATCACTTTCAATTTTATTAATTTCTCCCTTCGTTTTTAGGATCTCTAGTTTGGTTTTCTTCTGGGGGGTTTTAATTTGTTCACTTTCAAGCTTTTTTTATTTGCATTTCCAATTCATTGATGTCTACCCTCCCTAATTTGTTAATATATGCACTCAGGGATATGAATTTTCCTCTGAATACTGCTTTGGCTGCATTCCATAAGATTTGAAAGGATGTCTCACCATTGTCATTTTCCTCAATGAAATTATTAATTATTTCTATGATTTCTTCTCTAACTGATTTTGGAGTATCATATTATTTAATTTCTAATTAATTTTTGATTTGGCTCTCCATGTACCCTTACTGATCATTATTTTCATTGCCTTTTGATTTGAAAAGGCTGAATTTATTATTTCTTCTTTTCTGCATTTGTATGCCATTTTTCTGTGACCTAGTGTATGATCAATCTTTGTGAATGTGCCATGTGGTGCTGAGAAGGTGTATTCCTTTTTGTCCCTATTTATTTTTCTCCATATGTCTATGAACTCTAATTTTTCTAAGATTTCTTTCACATCTTTCACCTCTTTCTTATTTATTTTTTGATTTGATTTATCTAAATTTGATAGTGGTTGGTTTAGGTCTCCCACTAATATGGTTTTACTGTCTATTTCCTCCTTCAATTCTCCTAGTTTCTTCATTTGAAATTTGGATGCTATACCATTTGGTGCATACATGTTGATTAGTGATATTTCCTCATTGTCTATACTCCCTTTGAACAGAATATATTTACCTTCCCTGTCCCTTTTAATCAGGTCTATTTTTGCTTTGGCTTTGTCATATATCATGATTGCAACTCCTGCCTTCTTTCTCTGAGTTGAGGCCCAAAAGTTCTTACTCGATCCTTTAATTCTGACCTTGTGAGTATCTATCCACCTCATGTGTGTTTCTTGAAGACAGCATATTTTTTTTTGGTTTTGGATTCTAATCCATTCTGCTATTCGTCTACATTTTATGGGTGAGTTCATCCCATTCATGTTCAAAGTTATGATTTTCACTTGTGGATTCCCTGGCATTTTGATAACGTCCCCTAATTCTTACCTTTCTTCTTTAGCTTTAACCTTTTAAACCAGTGATTTACTTTAGATCAGTCCCCCTAGTCCCCTCCCTTCATATGCTCCCTTTTAGCCCCTCCCTTTTTGTTCCCTCCCTCTTCCCCTCCTTAATTTCCCCTTCTGTCTTACCCTGTTGGATAAGATAGAATTCAATATCCCAATGTATCTAGATGTTCTTCCCTCTCAGAGTTGATTTCCCTGAGAGTAAGGTTTAAGTAATACCAATTCGCATTCTCTTTCCTCTCCTTCTTATAGGAGAATTCTTCCCCTCCCCTTCCTATGTGTATCTTTGTGTGACAAAGATTATTCTATTTAGTTTTTTTCTATTTCTTGAAGTATATCTTAGTACCATAAATGATACCCCCTCCCTTTTTTTCTTTCTCCCCCTTTCTCCATATTGTCTTGATGCCCCAATCTTTCCCTATGCATGTTTCTTCTAACTACTCTAATGATGCATACAATTTTTGAGAGTTACATATTACATTTTACCCACATATTAATATATATAATTTGATATAAATGTATTCCTTATAAAAGAAAGTTTGGATAAAAGAAAAAGATAACATTTTTCTCCTTTTCCCTTTCCTTCATATTTACCTTTTCATGTTTCTCTTGTTCTTTGTGTTTGGATGTCAAACTTTCCACAGAGCTCTGGTCTTTTCTTTATAAATACTTGGAAATCTTATATTTTGTTGAATGCCCATACTTTTCACTGGAAGTATGTAGTCAGTTTTGATGGATAGCTGATTCTTGGTTGAAGACCCAGCTCTCTTGCCTTTCTGAATATCATGTTCTATGCCTTACGGTTGTTCAGTGTTGAAGTTGCAAGGTCTTGTGTGACCCTGATTGGCATTCTTTTATATCTAAATTGTCTTTTTCTGGCTTCTTGTAAGATTTTTTCTTTTGCTTGAAAGCTTTGGAATTTGGCAATTACATTCCTGAGAGTTGTCTTTTGGAGATTTAGTGTAGAGGGTGTTCTGTGAACTCTTTCAATGCCTATATTGCCCCCTTCTTTTAGAATCTCTGGGCAGTTTTCTTGGATGATATGTTGTATTATGATATCAAGATTACGGCTTATTTCTGGCTTTTCTCGTAGACCAATGATTCTCAGATTGTCTCTCTTTCCTCTGTTTTCCAGGTCTGTCACCTTGTCAGTGAGATATTTTATGTCATATTCTAATTCCTTAGTCTTTTGACTTTGCTTTATTAATTCTTGCTCGTTTGCAAGCTCATTGTCTTCTAGTTGCCTGGTTCTGAACTTTAAAGACTGATTTTCCTTTTCAGTTTGATCTGTTCTGCTTTTTGAGGCTTCAAGCTGTTTCTGCAGTTGCTTGTTTTCATCCTTCAGATTGCTGAGTTCCTTTTGCATTGTTTCCTATTTTTCCTGCCAGAATCCTTCCATCTTTTTGATGACTTCCAATTTAAATTCTTCAATAGCTTGTGGGCAATTTTCATTTCTTTTGGAAGGTTTTGGAGCATTTGTTTGTGTTTCCTCTCCTATTTCCTCTGAATTCTGTTTTTTTTCCTCCATAAAATGTATCCAAAGTCACCCCCCTTCTTCTTGCTTTTCTTGGTGTTGGAAGGCTGTTGGTCCTGTGCACTCTTTGCCATCCCCTGTTCTTTTTTTCTCCCCTTTCCAGTGAGAAATCTGAGGGAGGAGGCCTTGCTCTCAATCTAAGGGTCTGATGATTCTAGGCTTTATCCTTGGGCTAATTCTCGGTTCTCCGCAGTTGTACTGTCTTCCTGGGGGATCTCAGGGTCTGCCCTCCCCTGCCTGCCAGTGTTTCAGGTGTTACTGCTCTCAGGTGTAGGCCTTTGGTGGTTTTAGTTAACTCTCAAGTCCTGTGGGTTCCCCTTGCTCACTTCAGGAGATCCCTTCACACACTCATTGATTATGGTGCACTAGTTCTGGGTGCTCAAGATATGAGTTCCCCTTGCCCACCTGCCAGAGTTTCGGGTGTTACTACTCTCAGGAGTAGGTCCTTGGTGGTCTTATCCAGGTCCCCAGACCTGGGGCTGCCCCTTATTCCATCCTGGGGTGCCACTCCTTCACTTGTTGATTCTGGCCAGTGCTGACTTAAACTCTGGCTCCTGTTGGTGTGGTGGGTGGGGGAGGGTGGGTCAGCTTTTCGTTTTTTTTATATTGTGGAAATGCCGGAATCCCACCTACCTTCAGTCCTGTGCTTTAGTGTGGAGTCTCTCCTTTCTCATGAGGATTGTTTTTTTTTGTTTGTTCTTGGGGTGTATTTTGAGGTCGTCTGTGTCATTGGGTCTGAGGAGAGGAAGCGAGCCATGTCTACTCTGCAGCCATGCTTACTTGGAAGTCCTCTTGATCTTTTATAATGAACTTTCTTCTGTACTTCTTAAGAAAGTTTCAGTTTTTCAGGGATATCTTAAAATATCAGAGTGATTGACTGTGGTATGAAATTAAAAGTAGTGGACTTGGAGTCAGAGGACTTGCCTTTGTTTAGATCTACCCTTTCTGGACCTTACTTTCTTAATTTGTGGAATGCAAAAGTTAGGATCAAAGAAGTATAAGGTCCCCTCCAGCTTAGTGTTTTATGGTCTTACATTGTCACTTTTGTATAGTTCACCTTTTGGGCAAATAACACATGTGAAAGACTATTATGTACAAAACAAAGACAGTATTTAATGAAATTATACATAAGGGTTTTCATATATATATATATATCTTTTACAGAAGCTATTTTAATCTTTAATGCTTGATAGTTAAGGAAATGAAATCTTACAGTTTGGGCAATACCATTTTCCATACCAGGTTGATTTTAAATGCTTTCTTTTTGGAAAATAATCCTGGTGCCTTAATGAATGTATGAAACCTCCATAAATAAAAACCATATTTGTGTTGAGCACAAATCTTCCTTACCTTGTATTGTATTCAGTAATTGATTTAAGGGTTATGGTGATTGAGAGATCAGACCTGCCACCCTCCTCCCTTTTCTCCCCCCTCCCTTTCCTCCTCCCCTCTCCCCCCCCCCCCAATCAGTTGGTTTCTTCTGTTGGGTGATACTGGAAAACAATTTTGAGTGAGTTTCCTGATAAATCTAATAGATAACGATCTCTTTGGATTGTTTAAAAAAGGGAGTTTATTTAGGAAAAGGGAAAGGATAGGGAAGTTTGATGGGAGAGAGGTTTTAGGGTTTCCCTAATTTTAAAATACTTCTAAATTGAAGAATAGTAGAATAGTCTTGTATTGAGGAATATGGCTAACAGGTTGAGGATTTTAGTCACTTTTGTCTAGTAGGGAGAAATCAGTAATAGAAGGATCTTCTCAGTCCTTACTTCTTCCTGTCTCGAGAGCAAGAGACCACTTCTCACAGTTTGGCTATTGCTTTCACCAGTCTCCTTCCCCTCCTCCCCCCCTTCTCGTCACCATTCCATTCCAGAATGCTTCTTGATTGACAGCTTATACAAATCTCACTCCTTTGACTCTGTTGCAGGTTTTCTCCAATTTTCTCATTCACAGTATTGCATGTCAGAGGGTTAAATGGAAAAGACAACACTTGAAGAAAGAGCTGGTGGAGCAGAGTAGCTGCCCTGTGACTCACTATGTAAAGATGTTCAGAAATGGCATTTTTGTAGAGGCCATTTTATGTCCGTTTCTAAATGTTTTAGCCCATCTTAAAGTCAATCCTGTATGTGCATGAATAAATATGCCATAGGGTATAAAGAAGGACATCACTAAGATCAACAATTTATGCATTTTACCATCTGCATACTTATCATTTACACAAAGTTATTATGCCCAATAGTGATCCATCCTTGTATTGTATTGTAATAAAAATCACCCATATCCTTCTCTTGCAAGTAAATGTGGCCTGTTTGAGGCCACCCTAAATAAAACAAATATAGTATAATAAATCAGTATCTTAGGATTTCAGTATGAATCTTTTTTTATTTACAGAGAAGCTTCAGCTGATTAGAGTGCCAGGACTGGAGTCAGGAAGACCCGAGTTCAAATGTGGCTGTGGACACTTATTAGTTGTATGACCCTGGATAAGTCACTTAACTCAGTCTGCCTACTTTCCTGATGATTAGTTTTCCCTCCCTTCCTTCCTTCCTTCCTTCCTTCCTTCCTTCCTTCCTTCCTTCCTTCCTTCCTTCCTTCCTTCCTTCCTTCTTTCCTTCCTTCCTTCCTTCCTTCCTTCCTTCCTTCCTTCCTTCCTTCCTTCCTTCCTTCCTTCCTTCCTTCCTTCCTTCCTTCCTTCCTTCCTTCCTTCCTTCCTTCCTTCCTTCCTTCCTTCCTTCCTTCCTTCCTTCCTTCCTTCCTTCCTTCCTTCCTTCCTTCCATCCTTCCTTCCTTCCTTCCTTCCTTCCTTCCTTCCTTCCTTCCTTCCTTCCTTCCTTCCTTCCTTCCTTCCTTCCTTCTCTTTTTGTAATACTGAACTCCATAAATTTCATAAGGTTTTAAAAAACAAACAAAAATATGGTTTTTCTCCATATGATTATTACCTTCATGACAAATACCCTTGAAACAAAGCTGGGGATCTTATACTCATGTGAAAAATAAAGACAGCATGATTGAAAATGCTCTCGCCAAGTAATAGTTATTTAAAATGGTCTCTGAATGAATTCTTTTCCAGTTCATATACAAAAGAAAAGCAAACTCCTTAAAAAGGATGTGGGGTAGGAGAAGGTTTAAGTGGAAATCTTTCTGTGCAATAAAAATACTTTATATTAGAAAAAATTTAGAAATTCTATTAGATATTTAGGAAAATATATGAAGAAATCAAGAGAACACAATTCTATCTTCATATTGTTAATTTTTTGTTTTTTAAATAGATTATATATTTTTTATTTTGTTTTTGACTAATGACAAAATATCAAACAATAAACAATTTCCATTCTAGCACAAAGAGTGGTTGGGCAGCAGTTTACTTCTTTTGCTTTATTTCATGTTTGGATTTTAGTTTTTACTGCTTGTGACTTTATTTGAATTTAAAATATGCAGCATCAAGTTTTCCTAGTACCTTCAGGGTAATTGTTCTTTACTTTTGTTAGCTTTATTTTGGATCAGTGTTGTAACCTTAGATTATTAGATTATATTCAGTTTTCTTGGTATATTTCAGGGAAACTATCTTTATTTTCTATTTAACCACTAATGATGGAAGTTACCAGATCTTCTGAAAGACCACAGGGAGAAAATTGGAAATGGCTTCAACCTAGCAACTCAAGAAAAATTGGAAGTAGTTGGACTCCATCTGAAAATGTCTTTGAGACTCTATCACATGTATTTTCTCTGCCATTTTTCCTTTTTCTCCTAACTGAAGTTTTTCTTTCCCCAGCTATTTCTTTTCTTTTCTAGTATTTTTTTTTACCTTTCTTCTCTCTTAAACATTATCTGTTTCCCACACACCTTTATGAATATAAAGAACCTTTAGAATTTTTGTGCTGAGGACTAATCTACAATTATCTTGATTTCAAATTTCTCTTTTCTTTTTAGTTTGATGGAGCTGGATTTGGTAGGATTTCATGAAACAATGTAAAGCCTGGTTGAAATTGGACATTAAATTTTTTTAAATAATAAATTTAAATATTAAATTAAAAATTAAAATAAAAAATTCACTTCTTTCAAAGACAACTATTGTTATTTGAAAAGTTTATTTCCTTCCAAGATTTGTAGAAAGTAAAATTTTTATATCTTAAATCCCTTATATATCATTAGCAGGCAGAGAAAGAAGTTATTTCCCCCCAAAGTTTCCTAACTGTTCCTTTAAGATTATAGACCAATTATTTACTTCAGTTATCTTAATGGGGAGATAATTAATTAAAAATTTTACTATTCAAATTATTATATATGAATACATCCAGACTTTTTACTACTTAGGTAAGCTTCTTATGTCTACTATATGTATTTTAATTCTCTGAAAATTTTTGAGTAAAAGAATGATGTATTTATTTCTCAGCTTCAGATGAGTCTAATAGCATATAGAAAATGTCAGAGCCATGACCCAAAGTTGAGAAATCTATGCAATCACTGATTGGTTTCAATTGAATCTGAGTCATGAAATCAAAGATTCAGGTTTCTATTTGAAAGAACCAGGAAGATAATTTGGAACACTGGCAACAGGTATAGAGGGATCATAGTAAATGGATAATACTCTATAATTCATTCAGTGACTATATAGTTAGGGATGGGATGTGGAAGAACAAATATAATTGTTTCACATGAAAATATAATATGACATAAGGAAATGGTCTCTAATATTTGATATTTTTACATGATGATCCCTCATGAGAGTTTTCTTTTAGAAGAGAATGAAATTGTAGTGTTGGTATTAGGAAAATCTGGAACTTCATAGTTTGTACATACATTTATTTTATGCTTCTTATCATTATTGTATATTGCTTTTTGGTGTTAGATTTGTCTGATAGTAAGCCTGCTGATATTTATGATTTGCTATGTCCAAAGACACTAAATTTCATTTAATTGAATTGATCTGATAGTACATTTGATAATAGTAATATGATAATAATAATATTATCAAGACGAAGCATCTCTGTAGATTCATTTACTGCTATTTTAAAAATATCAAATTTTGGCTAGTATATATTTATATAGCTTTTTAATGTAACCTTATTATAGTGTAAAGTAAAATTAAATTCCACTTTAGTTTGAATTTTAAATGTTTGTCATTTAAATTATTTAAATACTCCCAGAATATTATAATTATTTCATTAAATATCTCCCAATCATATGTAAAAATTTTTAGCAGCAATTTTAAAATTTTTGAGTTCTAAATTCTCTCATCTTCTAACTCTTCCCCTTCCCTGAGAAGGCAAGGATTTCAATTATATTCCCAGAATGTTTTAATAGTGAACACAAACTATAGGGTATAAGTTTCCACTGTTAGAATTGTGACAAAAACTATGAATATCATGTTTCAAGGTGAAATTTCTTTTCTTTTTAAAAGATAAAAGAAATAACCCATATTTGCTATCCATTTAGAGTAAGTATATATATATATATATACATATGTATATGCTTTTATATATATTAATATATATTTATATATATAAAAGCATATACATATATATATATATATATATATAAACATACCACTTTAGGTGGCATTCACGAATTTGATAAGCAATTCATCTATGCCCTCAACTATGTTGTTACTGATAAAAATGTTGTCCAAAGTTAGTAAGAAAAGACCTTTGAGTATAAAAATCAAGTTATTTACTCAAGGTGAAGTTAAATTACCACTTTTATCAAGCATTTTCAGGCTATACTAGTATAGGTCTGTTTTATTAGCATGTGGATTTAGGGACTGGAGAAGGAACTTATCTTAAATATCTTCTCTCTCTTTACCAAAGCTTTATCTGATATAGCCTTTGTGGGTGTATGTATGTAATATATATGTGTGTATATATATATATACATATATGTATATATATATATACATATATATATATACAGATCCCCCACAAATAGTACAGGCTCCCCTTCCTGCCTTCCTCCTTCCTGCAACCCAGCTTCTTATATGCCTCTAGTCTATCTCAGAAGAGAAATGCAATGAAATAATAGATGATCCATTCAAATGGAATTGGTCCAAATGTTTTTGGCTCACTTTTTAATGTATATGTAGAATAAGCTTGGAAAAAAATCCAGAAATAAGCTCCCTGGTGAAATCATAAACTGCCTTCCATTTACATTAAAAATTTTTAAACTTATACATTTTCTTAGTTTCTAATTAACATGTGTCTTGCTCTATAGTTTGGAAATTGGTGCAGATAAATTATACCTGAGGCATTTTGTTTTTCAGTGCTAAGATTGATAATGAGGGGTTTAGTTATGGAATTTCAAAATGTGTAGATGTGGCAGGTGAAAATACTGGTATATGAAATCTAAGAGGAAAAAAAAAAGATTTTGTACAACAAAATCTAAGGACAACTTGCCAGGAATGCTAAATTAAAAGAAAATGTCGCACCAATATTCTAATGTGAAAAGTATTTCCAGACTACAGTCATGATTTCAACTTGACTCCTGTAGCCATCATCTAGGGCAACAACTCTTAAGGAAATGAAACCAGGCATATTCCTCTTTAGTCTACCTCACATCAGCTAAAGATGTATGGGGGAAAAAGTTCTCACCACCACTAGAGTATTTATTTAATACTGCCAAGTGGTTAGGTGTCAGAAGTAGTTTTGGTTTTATCAGTGGAAATTATATTAACAATTTAATATTTATACTTACAACAATTTTCTGTGTTTACATCTGATTTGAAATTGAAACCTTCCATATGTATTATATTCCCAATTAGAATGTGAGCTCCCTGTAAGCAGAGACTGTCTAGCCTTTTTCTCTTTGTATCCCCACTGTTTAGTACAGTGTTTTGCATGTAGGAAGCACTTAATAAATTTTTATTCTTTCATTCATTCTTAACTTTATTGGAAAGCAGAAGTAGCCAAATATTTTTTAAAAATTTAAGATGGACTATGTAATTACAAGCAGACCTTTCAGCATTGTCTCATAAAGCAGATGACCCAAGTTTCTATAGTTATATCCTGAAAAGGTCCTTAGGGTAGCAAGATTAAATGTTATGTTACTGCATTGAAACTACAAAGTATGCTCTATTTAATTTAAGGGAAAAAAAGCCCCATGAAGTAAATGACATATAAAATCCTATTTCTCCCATCTTAAAGATTATTACTGTGGGTCCTGTTGAATTTTAAATGTGCATGGAAAAGATATTGGGGAAGGAGAGGAAGGGCAGTAAACATTTTTCCCCAGTTCGACTAGTTTTTATGGGTTGTTTGAAGGCATAAATATCTTAAGTCTTTTTAGCTCTGGAGGTCTTTGCCTCTATTTACTTTTTCAGAAGTGAAGTTAGTCTTCTACCCTAAAAATATCATGCATAAATTTCTAGGAGGTAAAGGCTACCCATATACTCTACTATATACCCTATACTTTCCAAATTTGGGTTTGACTTCCTTATCCTGCTGATAGAAATGGCTAGTATATGAGAAAGCTAGTGTTGGGTTGTCCATTTTTCTTTATTTTTAAATGCATTTTTAAAATTAAAGAAAATTTTAAAATATATGATTTTAAAATTTTCTCCCTCCTTTCCCTCTGAGCCCCTTTACCATTCATTCAGAAGGCAAGTAATATGACTCATGTGAAATTATACAAAATATATTTCCTTAATGTACATTTTTTCAGTTGAGGAAACAATGACACTCCTGATACTAGGATATCTCTGGTTCCTTGGAATTGACAATAGAAATGTTTTGGTGAAGAAAGTCTTAAATGTGGCAGATACTTGAGGGGAAAAGGGAATCCTCCTGCCTCAATTGACTTCTCATCCCCCAGCTAGTTTTTTCTAACTACCCACTAAATGAAGAACCAAAGAGCATAAATCCATCTTTCTTTTAAAGGCCTCAGTAATACACACATTAGCAAAAAAAAATGCATTTCTATATCTAGGACACTAAAGTCTTGTTGTTCTTGTTATTATCCTTTATACTCCTCCATTCCAGTCACTAACCTGTTGACTATTCTTCATCCACAATACCTACATTACATAGGATGTCCCCCATGTTTGTAATTTGCTCCCTCCTCCCTTCTGTGTCCTAAAATCCCCAGCTTCCTTCTAAGCTCACCTCAGGTACTACCTGAGACTTTCTTCTCCACTTGGGACTGCTGTCTTCCTCTTGACATCATTTGTATATAATTTGTATTTATTTACCTGCATAGAAGTTATATATCTCTCCCCTAGATGAAAATATGCCCCCGAGTGAATGTTCTCTTTCACTTTTTGTATCCTTACAGTTTAGCATAGTACCTTGTTCATAAAGGAAGGGTGGTCTTATCATTTGATCTATAATTTCATTGAGATGGGGAATTCCTAGGTTAGGACATTACCACTACTAATTCATGTCAGTACTTTCTCTGTAACCTGATCTTAAAGAATTGCCTAGAGGACTAAGAGGCTAAATGACTTGTCTAACACCACACAGCCAGTTTGTGTCAGTGATTAGATTTGAATCCTTAAATTTGAGAACATTTCGCTATTCACTGTATCATTGCAATTTCTCTTAGGCATCTTGTGCATAGAAGATTTTAAAAAATTTATTTAGTCAATATAGGACATTATTGCTTGGTTACAAGAATCACATTATTTCCCTCCATATCCTCCCCCCACCCTTCCCACAGCTGATGTGCAATTTCATTGGGCATTTTATGTTTCCTTGATCAGAACTTATTTCCATGTTGTTGGTGTTTGCATAAGGATGTTCATTTGGAGTCTACATCCCCAGCCATATCCCCTCAACCCATGTATTCAAGCAGTTGTTTTTCTTCTGTGTTCCTACTCCAACAGTTTTTTCCTCTGAATGTGGATAATGTTTTTTTTTTTTTTTATCATAGATCCCTCCAAGTTGTTTAGGATCACTGCATTGCCACTAATGGAGAAGTCCATTACATTCAATTGTATCACAGTGCATTGGTCTCTGTGTACAATGTTCTTCTGGTTCTGTTCCTTTGGCTCTGCATCAATTCCTGAAGGTCTTTCCAGTCTCCATGGAACTTCTCCACTTTATTATTCCTTTGAGCACAATAGTATTCCATCACCAACATATACCACAATTTGTTCAGCCATTCCCCAATTAAAGGGCATCCCCTCATTTTCCAATTTTTTGCCACCACAAAGAGTGCAGCTATGAATATTCTTGTACAAGTCTTTTTCCTTATCTCTTTGGGGTACAAACTCAGCAGTGCTATGACTGGATCAAAGGGCAGACAGTCTTTTAGAGCCCTTTGGGAATAGTTCCAAGTTGCCCTTCAGAATGGTTGGATTAATTCACAACTCCACAAGCAATGCATTAATTTCCCTAGTTTGCCACATCCCCTCCAGCATTCATTACTTTCCCATCCTGTCATGTTAGCCAATCTGCTAGGTGTGAGGTGATACCTCAGAGTTGTTTTGATTTGCATTTCTCTGATTATAAGAGATTTAGAACACTTTTTTCATGTGCTTATTAAGAGCTTTGATTTCTTTAACTGAAAATTGCCTATTCGTGTCCCTTGCCCATTTATCAATTGGAGAATGGCTTGATTTTTTTGTACAATTGGTTTAGCTCTTTATAAATTTGAGTAATTAGACCTTTGTCAGAGGTTTTTGTTATGAAGATTGTTTCCCAATTTATTGCTTCCCTTCTAATTTTGGATGCATTTGTTTTGTTTGTACAAAAACTTTTTAATTTGATGTAATCAAAATTATTGATTTTACATTTTGTGATTTTTTCTAGCTCTTGCTTAGTTTTAAAGTCTTTCCTTTCCCAAAGATCTGACAATTATACTATTCTCTGTTAACATAATTTGCTTATAGTTTCCTTCTTTATATTCAGGTCATTCACCCATTATGAGTTTATCTTGGTGTAGGGTGTGAGATGTTGACCTAATCTCTTCCCATACTGTCTTCTAATTTTCACAGCAGTTTTTATCAAATAGTGGGATTTGGTTCCAAAAGCTGGGATCTTTGGGCTTATCATAGACTGTCATGCTGAGGTCACTTACCCCAAGTCTATTCCATGATCCTCCTTTCTGACTCATAGCCACTACCATATTGTTTTGATGATCACAGCTTTATAGTATAATTTGAAATTGGGGACTGCAAGGCCTTCTTCCTTCACGTTTTTTTTTTTCATGATTTCTCTAGATATCCTTGATCTTTTGTTTTTCCAAATGAACTTTATTATGGTTTTTTCTAATTCAGTAAAAAAGTTTTTTGGTAGTTCAATGGATATGGCACTAAATAAATAAATTAATTTGGGTAGGATTGTCATTTTTATTATGGTAGCTTGTTCTACCCATGATCAATCAATGCTTTTGCAATTGTTTAGATTTAGTTTTAATTGTGTGAGGAGTGTTTTGTGGTTGTGTTTATATAGTTCCTGTATTTGTCTCAGCAGATAGATTCCTAAGGATTTTATATTGTCTAGGATGATTTTAAGAGGAATTTCTATTTCTAAGTCTTACTACTGAGATGTGTTAGAAATATATAGAAATGCTGATGACTTTTGTGGGTTTATTTTGTATCCTGCAACTTTGCTAAACTTATTTCCACTACCTTTTTAGTTGATTCTCTGGGGTTCTTTAAGTAGACCATAATATCATCTGCAAAGACTGAAAGGTTGGTCTCCTCATTGCCTATTTTAATACCTTCAATTTCTTTTTCTTCTCTAATTGCTACAGCTAGTGTTTCTAGTACAATGTAAAATAATAGAGGTGATAATGGGCATCCTTGTTTCACTCCTGATGTTATTGGGAAGTCTTCTAGTTTGTCCCCATTGCAGATGATGTTTGCTGATGGTTTTAGATATATACTGTTTACTATTTTTAGGAAAGGCCCTTCTATTCCTATACTTTCTAGTGTTTTTAATAGGAATGGGTGTTGTATTTTATCAAAGGATTTTTCTGCATCTATTTAGATAATCATGTGATTTTTGTTGGTTTGCTTGTTGATGTGGTCAATTATGTGAATGGTTTTCCTAATATTGAACCATCCTTGCATTCCTTGTATGAATCCTGCCTGGTCATAGTGAATAACCCTTGTGATCACTTGCTGGAGTCTTTTTTGCTAATATCCTATTTAAGATTTTTGCATCTATATTCATTATGGAGATTGGTCTGTAGTTTTCTTTCTCTGTTTTTGACCTGCCTGGCTTTGGAATCAGTACCATATTTGTGTCATAAATGGAATTTGGTAGGACTCCTTCTTTGCTTATTCTGTCAACTACTTTGTGTAATACTGGGATTAGTTGTTCTTTGAATGTGTGATAGAAGTCATTTGTGAATCCATGTGGACCTGGGGATTTTTTTCTTAGGGAGTTCTTTGATGGCTTGATCAATGTCTTTTTCTAATGTAGGGTTGTTTAGGTAATTACTTTCTTTCTCTCTTAGTCTAGGCAATTTATATTTTTGTAAGTATTCATCCATTTTGCCTAGATTGCCACATTTGTTGCCATATAATTTGGCATAGTAGTTTTTAATGATTGCCTTAATTTCCTCTTCATTAGAGGTGAGGTCTCCCTTTTCATCTTTGATACTGCCAATTTGGTTTTTTTCTTTCCTTTTTTTAAATTAGATTGAACAGTACTTTGTGTATTTTATTTGTTTTTTCAAAGTACCAGCTTCTAGTCTACTTATTAAATCAATACTTCTTTGACTTTCAATTTTATTAATTTCTCCTTTGATTTTTAATATCTCTAATTTAGTTTTCACCTGAGGATTTTTAATTTGTTCACTTTCTAATTTTTTAATTTTTATGCCTAATTCATTGAATTTTGCCCTCTCTAATTTGTTAATATATGAACTCAAGGATATGAATTTCCACCTAGGTACTACTTTTGCTACATCCAAAAGATTTTGAAAGGATGTCTCATGATTGTAATTTTCTTCAGTGAAGTTATTAATAGTTTCTATAATTTGTTCTTTAACTGATTTTGGAAAATAATATTGTTTAATTTCCAATTAATTTTTTATTTGCCTCTCCATTTACCCTTAACTATTATTTTCATTGAGTTGTGATCTGAGAAGTTTGCATTTATTATTTCTCCTCTTTTGTATTTGTTTGCAATGTTTTTATACCCTAATACATGGTCAATCTTTGTGAATGTACCATGTGCTGCTGAAAAGAATTCCTTTTTGTCCCTATTTTTTTCTCCACATATCTACTAACTCTAATTTTTCTATGATTTCATTCACTTCTCTTACCTCTTTCTTATTAATTTTTTCCTTTGATTTATCTTGTTCTGATAGCAGAAGGTTCAGGTCTCCCCCTAGTATAGTTTTTCTTTGTATTGCATCCTTGAGCTCCTCTAGTTTCTCCTTTAGAAATTTGGATGCTATTCCATTTGGTGCATACATGTTGTGTACTGATATTTCCTCATTGTCTATACTGCCTTTTATAAGGATGTACTTACCTTCCCTATCTCTTTTGACTAGATTTATTTTTACTTTGGTTTTTTCAGATATCATGATTGAGACTCCTGCCTTCTTTTTATCTGTTGATGCTCACTAGATTTGGCACCATCCTCTTACTTTCACCCTATGTGTAACTATCTTCCTCATGTGTGTTTCTTGTAAACAGTGTATGGTAGGGTTTTGGATTCTAATCTACTCTGCTATTCGCTTGCATTTTATGGGTGAGTTCATTCCATTCACATTCAGAGTTATGATTATTAACTGTGTATTTCCCATCATTTTGATTTCTACTCCTTTTCTTTTTTCACTATTTCCTTCTACACCAATGTTTGTTTATAATCTTTTCCCCTAGTTCCCACCCTTATTTTACTTCCCTTTCTACCCCCTTCCCTTCTTATTACTAGAAGTTTAACACATACATATATAGTATGTATATATATATATATATATATATATATATATATATATATATATACTTGCTATAATGTCAATGCATACCCAAAAGCTTTAAACTATGGGAACCTGCCATTTATTGATAAAATTTTATGGAACTGTGATTAATGTTTATGTCTGATTCCAGAAAAAGGGATATAAAAAAAAGGAGCACAGACTTAATTTGAATAGTGCCAAAAAGAGCACACAGGAAATACTAATGTGAGAGTTGAGGTGGCGATGCTTGACATATGTTAAGTCGTAGGACTTCCTTGTATCTACACTTTTTGCGAAGTACTCAGACAAGTACAAAATTTGACTATCATGCTGGCTCCCTATATCCCTAAGAATGTCAAAAATCAAATGAGGGACTGATGCTTCCCTATCAAATTAGAATTCTAATTTTTTTTCTTCTTATATTATGGCCACTTCCTGTAGTCTTGGCTACAAATGGCTAAGTGAAACATTACTGCATTCTGTCCTATAGACTTGTGGGATAGAAATTACTTTAAATTGGACCTATACAAGGGCCTATTTTGAATTTTTTCCCCTTATGTTTTTGGTTGTATTTTTCTCTTCTTCTGATAACTGACTCATACACCCCCGTAACTCAAGATTGCATCCTGAGCTGAACTGGATTTTTTTAAGACTTATTTCAGGGGGGAATTGTATTTTAATTTAAATCCAAGATTTTTGATCTTTTGTTTTAGATTGCATTTTTATAAAAATCTAAAATTTTGATTTTGTTCGAGAAAATATCTTCAAGGAAGAAGCTTGCTAATTTCTATGTCCAGAGAATGAACTGTTGCAGAAAGGTGCCAGAAAACCTACACTTCATCAAGATGATCAAGAATGAACTTTGGATATGGTTGATTGAACTGAAGTTTGATTGAAAATTTATTGCAAATGTACACATTTATGCCAAAAGGGACTGCCTCTAATTTGGCTTTCTGTCAATGCACTTAGCAAAACATTGGTTTTGCTTACTTTCTTTTCTATTTTCTCCTTCACTACTCTAATTTCTTCTTAGAAAATTGAATATTGTATATATCTGTAGTTTGAAGTGCGTTTAGGACTACAAGATGATTATGTTAAATGATCAATGTGGCGACTAGTCTCCCAATGATCATCAAAGGGGATTGTGAATCTTAAGAATTCTCAGACCCTACTTCATAAGATTTGGTCAAGACCATTCCCCATTTTCAACAACAAAGGAACTTAAATCAGGAATGTGAGACCTCTACTCCACCCCTAATTAAGTCTGCTTTAGGGGAAGAAACTCCTTGCTGAACAATGAAAAATACTTAAACTCATACTTATAGTAAGGCAAAAGTTCTTAAGCTGTGCCTATTTTTAGATCTAATACAAAAGGGTGATAAGTACCTATAAAGGTCAGGCAACTTGTGAACTTGAAAAAGGCAAAGAGATGAGAACTTACTCAGGTGTGAATTACTCAAAAGTTTAGCCTTCTTAGGTGTGAATTAAGTATGGTCTGTCCTTTGGAAAATGTCTACTGTGATTGGTAGATGTGAGAACTTAGGGGAGGTGACATAGGAGAAAATTCCCTTTAAAAGGAGATGAGAAAGTGAGGGCCGGGGAGTCTCAGAGGAACTCTCTCTGGAGATGGCAGCTGGCTAAAGCTGAACTGGTGTCTCTCTGAACACTAGAATCCTTGCTTGGACAAATCTTGTGGTGAGTGGATAAAAGACTGACTGATCTCTCTTTTAGGGCTTGGGCCTTGGCTGGCCTGGGCCAACCTATCTTTTTCTCATTATTTCCTTCTTCTCTCTCTCTCTCTCCCTTTCTTTAATTCCTCATTTGTATTAATTAAAATCTCTATAAAACCCTGTTGACTTGGGTATATTTCATATTTGAGAATTTTTCCCTGGTGACCACATTATATTTGATTTTAAAACAAGACACTGTCTTGAAAACATATTTTCTGTGGTCACAATTTAAGCCAACCACTCTTTTATCTGCCACAGTTTATGTCTTCCACTATTTTAATTATTATACTTTCAATTCTTCAGTATGGATGCAGCCAGATCCTGTGTTATCCTCACTGTGGTTCTGTGGTATCTGAATGACTTCTTCTTGGCAGCTTGTAATATCTTTTCTTTGATCTGATAGTTTTTGAAGTTGGCTATAACATTCCTGGATGTTGTCATTTGGGTATTAAATACAGGAGGTGATCAATGGATTCTTTCAATCTCCACTTTCCCCTCTTGTTCTAGGATATTGGGGCAGTTTTCCTGAATAATTTCCTGTGGAATTATGTCCAGGCTTTTTCTTTTGTCTTGGTCTTCTGGTAGACCAATGATTCTTAAATTGTCTCTTCTTGAATAATTTCCTAAATCGTCTGTTTTGTGAATGAGGTACTTCATATTTTCCTCAATTTTTTCATTCTTTTTGTTTTGTTTTATAGTGTCCAGCTGCCTTGTGAGGTCACTTAATTTCAGTTGTTGCATTCTGGTTCTTAAGGACTGGATTTCATCCCTGGATTTTTGGTCATCCTTTTCATTCTGGTCTGATTTTCTTTGAAGATCGTCTTTCATCCTGTTTACCTTGTCTTTCATCTCCTTTGCTCACCTTTGCCTCATTTTCCAGCTGGTTGATTTTGGCTTTCAAGACACTGCTTTCTTGTTTTAGTTCAAGTGCCTCTGTTTCCAGATGACTTATCCTAATTTTTTAGTTCTTTTCCCAATTGTCTTCATCCTCTCTTAATTGTGTTTTGAGTTCTTCCACAGCCAGTATCCAATTTGCTGGGATTTCTGGTTTATCGTTTGCTGATCTTTCCCCCTCTGTTCTGTTTGGTGAGTAGAAGATGTCTGTTGTAGTTTCTTTCTTCTTTTTCTGTTTTTTGCTCATATTCACCTCTTCTTTACTCCCAGTATTTGTCTGTGCTCTTGCTCTTCTCATTGTTTTTTGTTTGTTTGTTTGTTTTTTGGTTTGAGGGGCTTCTGTCAGTCTCCCCTCTTGGAGCTTTAACAGAAGATCTCTCAGTATAGTCTATTTGGGAGGGTTGTTGCGGATTTGAGCTTCCCTGTCCTCTGGAGGCTTTTGATTACATTAAGGTCCAGCAGTCAATGAGGATGGGTGTGGAGCCTGGGCTTCTCTAATTTCTGGAGACTTTTGATGGGATTAAGTTCAGCTTAGTTGGGCTGGGTGTGCTCTGAGTCCAAAACCTCCTGGAATGCTGGAGGAAATATGGAGGCTCTCCAAAGCTCTGGCCAGGCTGCCAGTTCTATGCTCCCTCTTTAGCTCCTTCCCCGCCATCTGTGTTGGATGCTCTGAACTTGGCACAGCCCTGCCTGCAAGGTACACCCTCCAGACCAGCACTTTTGCCTGCCCAGAAGTTCCCACTGCCACTGGAGTCTCAGCGCTCTGGGTGGGAGGGGGAATGAGTCCTGAGACCTTCCTTCTGTTTTCTCCTTAAACTTGAGTGTTCTCAGATTCCTGTTTTTTGGGGGGCGTGCCTTTTGAATTAAGTCCAACAGGAGGGTTCTTTGGCTCTGTCTTGTTGTTAAGTTTGATTTTCAGTCTCCTAGGAGCATTCAGTTTGTGATTGGTTAGGAAGAGTATTCGGAGGTCTGAACTTCTCCTTCTAGGCTGCCATCTTGACTCTGCCTCAATGGCAGCATTTCTTAAGAGCTTTGCAATGTATTTCTATGGTTTTATTAGATACTGTTTCTTTTGTGTGATGGGAAGAGGAACACTGTTAAATTCTCATAACTTTACAAGGTATTCCCCTTAAAACAGAATTCCTTAGTATAATAAAATCATGTTTCTTTAGAATAAGTTTGAAGGATTTATGGCATATATTTGGTAACTTGTTTTTAAGGACAGTTAAGAGTATGGATTTTTTTTTCAGTCAGTGATATTATTTTTCTTTCTAGGGAAAAAAAAAATCCTATGAGTACCAGTCTGTCATATTTGGATCTGATATAATTTATCTTTTAAAATATGTATTAGCCCCAATATTTTATTCCTTCCATTAGTATTTGTATTGTTGGCCTGATTTTAGAGAGTATTGTATCCCATTTGCCTCTTTAGTCTACTTGAGAGTGCCACTAGCTGTTGGTGGAGAAAGGGAAAATTAGACAAAAGTATATTAGTATAATTTCTTTTTTTTTTCATTTTGTTGTCCACCCTTGAAACTTTACTTATTTTCTGCTGTGTATAATTCATCTATCGTAAAAATAATAATAATGGTGAGTTACATAAATATATGGGAAAACTATGCCAATACTGGTTCAAAAATGTTCAGATACTTTTGACATCATCCTTATATTATGCATATTTTAAGTTATTAAAAAGGAGCACCAATAATACCAAATCATCTCTTTAGAAACTACTTAATAAGAAAAATGTCCCAATATTTTCTTGTGGGGTTTTACACAAAATATATTCCTAGTATATTTTATTTTCTAAAAAATCCTTGCCTTTTGTTGTACAATCAACATTAAGTATTGGTTTTAAGGCAGAAGATCAGTGTAGGCTAGGCAATTGGTGTTAAGTATCTTGCCCATGGTTACTCAGCTCAGAGTGTCTGAGGCCATATTTGAATCTAGGATTCCTGCCTCTAGACTTGATTCTCTATCCACTGAGCCATTTTACCTGCCCTGCTAGCATATTTTAAAGTGAGACAGTATAATGCAATTGATACAAATTTGATTCTCATAAGTCATTTAACCTCTGGTTGCCCAACACAATGCAGTTTTATGAGTATAAGAAGGATTGTAAAGCTTAACTAAGTGCTTGAACTGTTTTACAACTCCCTTCAGTTCTTCATGTGTTGGCATGTTTTTCTTAGAACTTTCTATATCAGCTTGTGTAAACTTTTTGTGGTACCTGAAATTCACTATACCATGCTCTAGGGACACTATAGGTACCTTCATTAGATGGAACATAGGAGCTGGTTTTCATTCTAATGCTTTAGTTTCCATTTCTAATTTAGTTGGTTTATCTGAATCAGTTGCACCCTCCAATTTAGTTGTTTTGTGTTCTTTAGTTTCTGTCATTGTACCTATAGCCTTGAGTAATTACTTATATTGAGTTTGCATTTTATCTAGTTTAGTCTCTAGATAGTTCAATTTTAACATTAGATCACTCTTTGCAGTAACTTGCTTGATGATTGCTTTTAAATGCTTAAACACAGCTTCCAAAGATTTGATCATCATGTAAAAGCACATAATAAATAATAGTAGCACAGATATAATAAGAGACTAATAATAAGATATAATAAAAAGACTACTTGTAGGAGTGTCAATGAGATTAATAACATTAGAAAATCATAGGCAATTTTGTATATATCCCAGTACAATAATGAAAATGAGAGAAGTCATATTTAATAGGGAAAAATCCCATGGTGATTTTATGTAGCTAATTTACCAGGTTTTCTGAGAGTACAGTCTTTGTATCAAGTTGACTGGGAGAGATGGGTTTTGTAGCCACCTAGAGTTCAGTTCACTGTTACCACAGCTCACAGTGAAACTCAGCTGTAGCTGCTTCCATAGATCCCCCTCCTGAGACAAGGTTCCAATTGCCTAAGTTGACAATTGGACCCTTAAAATTAGACAGTTAGGTTCTTTGTCCTATTTAGCTTGCCAAACTGTAAAATTAATAAATGGTGAATTATAAAAATAAAATATTTATTGAAATATATAAGGATAAAAAGGATTCCTAATCCTAAGGGATTCTAAATCCACCCAAATAAACTCCCTGGTTCTGCAAGGAACCACTTCTCCTGTGTTTCAAAGGCTACACTACTCTTCCCTTATCTTAATAACCCAAATTTATACTATCTAAATAAAAACTACCAGTATTATCCTAATAATTCTTAACTTCGCCTTCAAATTATAAAATAGCAAAGGCTAGCTGGTGAGTCTCAACAAGAACCAAGTTAGGACTCTAAGCATTAATAGACTCAAGAGTCCCAAACAAAGACCAGGTTTTTCTTTGGTCTTCTCAGAGTTAAATCAATCTATAAAAACCACAATAGATAGTCACTAGTGTTTCCCAAGTTGGGAAAAGAAAACACTAAGATCCTCCAGATCTTTCCCTCAGACAGAGAGAGGCAAAGATGTTACCTCCTTCAGCCCCGAGAGAGAGAGTCTCTGAGAGTGTCTCTGCCAATTTCCAGAGACCAACTCCCAATTGCCAGAGAGAGAAACTGACACAGAAAAACGGTTATAACTGTCAGCATCTGAAATCAACATTCTCTCTCAGCTCTGCTTCAACTCCAGTTCATTCTCAAGTCAGTACTCTAATTTTTATCCTTAAACTAATAAAACAATACTTATTTTCTAATATCATCCTTATAGTATGAGTTACAGAGAAGTTTCCAGATCTGTATTAGTAGAAGGACTTTCCACAATGGGAGTTTATATCACAAATGAAATCAGAATTTTGAATCAAAAAGATTTTTTTAAGTATTCTTAATGCATAAAATTTAATGGATACATAAAATAAAACAAAGAAAGGAAGATTTTCTCATTCACTTTCTTTCTTTGTTAGCCCCTACCTCCTATTGCCAATCTCCCTTGATTTTTATAATTTGGTTCACGGGTTCTCCCAGATAATAAGCTAACAATGTTCTTTTAAATGCATGATTCAAAAAATTCACTCTATTGAGTTCTTTGTTATATTTTTGTTGCTACTATAGAAAAGCACATTTTATGTCTTTAGACACCCAGTGAGGCATTTTAAATTATAAATAATAAAAGTTCTATTATATTTTTGATTCTATTAGTTCCTAATTTTATCATTTCCATTAAAATGTTTCTATTTATAACTATTACACTATAATATTATCTTGTAATAGGAAACAAGTTAAATAATTTAATGATAAATGACTATAAGAATTTCCCTCCTGTTTTTGCAGATCCCCCCCCCCCCATTGGTTATCCAATTAAAATAACAATTTCAAATTAGGCATATTTTGAGAAAGTAGAATAAAATTAAGGTAGGAAGGTGAAACAATAGATAGGCCATTGGAAATGGAGTCAAGAAGACTCACCTTTCTGAGTTCAAATCTGGCTTCTAACATTTACTAGTTGTGTGACACTTAGTGAGTTACTTAACCATTTTTACTTCAGTTTCCTCATCTTTTGAATGAGCTTGAGAAGAAAATGGCAAAACATTTCAGTATCTTGGCCAACAAAGCCCCTAATGGGTTCAAGAATGAGTAAAACACAGCTGACGAATGATTGATCAATAACTATAGAAATATTAAAATTATAATTGATCGATTATATATAACATAAAATTCTATATTTTAATCACATTCATTAAGCATTAAAAGGGGATAAAAGAGAAGTTAAATTTGGCATGATATATGTTTTAGCTATATTACACCTATGGTTCTAGAAAACTTTCATGTCACGATCCACTGAGAGGTACATCCTCATATATTACTATTATGAATATGAAGTATTGGAAGAATTCTTATTTAATTTTATTTTTGGTTGGTGGGAAGGAGAACAATAATACATCTTTCTCCTCATCCTAAAAATAATTGAGTTCTTACCTCACAAAGTAATTTATCTACCTAGTGCTGAGATTCATTACGCTTGAAGAAAAAAATAAATGGAGGGGGAAGGACCCAAAAACAATGTCAGTAGAAAAGTCAGTAAACTGATTGATCACAGTGCATATAAGGGGCATAAGATGAGCAGAGGGATACTGATTCAAATTTAGGGAAAAACTATCATTTGAATGAAATAGGCATACTAAACCTGAAGAAAAAACTCCAAGGAAGAAACATAAACATGAGGAGGAAGCATGAGAATTGTTTTGATTGTCCTCAAAGAGCAGAAAGGGAACCAATGGGTAAAATTTTCAAAGAGGACATTTCAGGCTTTCTCTAAATAAAAGCTTTCAAACAGTTAAGTAAAGTAGACTTAGCTTTAAAATGTAATATTAGCTATGTTTTATTGTTCTTTCATTTACTTTGTCAATTATTTTCCAATTATGATTTAATCTAGTTTAGATTAAAATAAAAAGAGTTGTGGGCCATATTGGTGCCTCTGACTTAAGACTGGCCAATATCATTCCTTATCTTCTTACTTTATTTGCCTTTTCACCTAATGTAGGATTATTGCATTCATCTACCTCTCTGGATCTCTATTTTCTTATCTTGTAGAATGAAGAGATTGGGCTACATTACCTTTAAAGTTCCCTCCATCTTTGTATTTATTCTTCTCTGTCAGAATTAGCCTTTATTTCAGCATAGTATTTGATACGAATGTTGTTTGATATCCTTGTGGGAAAGATGGAGAAATATGGACTGGAGGAAAATATAGGCAGGTTGATTAATTACTAGTTGAATGAATGACCCAACAGGTGGTGATTATGTGGCCTTAAAGTTAATGAAAATCTCTGAGAGGAGTCCATGATTTTGCCCTTGACCCTATTCCATTAGGCAGTTAATTACTGACTTAAATGAGAGAAATGGTAATTATTTTGAATGACCCAGTCAAGTGCTCGAAGGATTTATTCAGATTCCAACATTGACTCTCAGAAAATGAAAATCGGTATAAGTATGAAGTTATATGCTTAGATTCCAAAATTTTGTATGTGAATAGAACATCTGACTTAAAATATTAATATAGAAAAAATTTTTAGTGAACAGCAACTTAATATGAATCAATGATATGTCATAGCAGCAAAGAAATTTAATGTGTTCCTTGAATGCTTCCCTAGAAGCATAATATCCTGAATGAGGGAGATAATGGTTTTGTTGTACTCTACTCTAGTCTTACCACATCTGGAAGTAAATTCTGGGTACCACATTTTAGAAGGGACATTAACAACCTTTAGTGTCCAAAAAAGAATAGCCAGTTTGGCTACTCCATATGCTATATGCCATATATGAAAGATCCAGGACTTGTAGGAGGCCCTCATTTGGTGAAGAGATGATACTTTTAAGTAAAAACTGATAACTCTTTTCAGGGATCTCAAGGGATAACATATGGAAGAAAGCTTAGACTTTTTTTTTTGCTTGACTCCAGAGAATAAAACTAGGAACAGTTGGTGAACATTTCAGAAAGACAGATTTTCTACAAAGAAAAATATCCTAACAGAATTGTTGAGAGGTATAATGGGCTGCCTCATATGGTACTAGTCTCCTTTGCATTAATGTTCTTTAAGTGGAGTCAGATAATAATAGAAGAAGAATCTATTGAAGTGCAGGTTTAATACTTTATAATTATTAGAGTATGTAGTTCTATGATTTGTGTATATACACAATCTATGGATACCTATATTTATAGAAATGTATCTATATTTACAAAATAAATAGTGACATAACCTAAAAATTGTACTGAATAATAGATGATATTTTATATAGCTATTTAAAGTGTGAAACATGTCACATTCTATCTCCTTTCATTTTTAAAACAACTATGTGAATATAAAGGCTATTATCCTCATTTTACAGATGAAGAAACTAAGGCTTGGAGAGGTTAAATGATTATGTAAAGCAAATAACTAGAAGTGTCTGATGTAAACTTAGTTCTTTCTAAGTAGTGATCTATGCATATTACTATGCTTTGCTGTTTCATGTGACACATGACTGGTTGCTGTTCAGTCATTATTCCATTCATGTCTGACGCTTCATGACCCTATTTGGGCTTTTCTTGGCAAAGATACTGAAAGATTTGCCATTTCTTCTCCAGCTCATTTTACAGATGAGGAAACTGAAACAAACAGGGTTAACTGATTTGCCCATGGTCACACAGCTAGTAAGTGTCTGAGGGAGGATTTTAACTCGTATCATCTTAAATCCAGGTACCTGGCTCTATCCATTCTCCCACAATCTAGCTGCTAAATTCAAAGGAAGATGTTGAGTCTAGCTGCTCAGCTATATAACCTGGGCCAGCCACTAGGTGTCATAGTTGAGCCAAGGAATACAATCAAAATACACATACCAGTTGCTTTATTAGGTAAAAGGATATATAGGAAGTAGCATGTAATATTTCTTGTCAAATAGAAGTTTCCTGGTTCTTAGAAGCCTGTCCTCTGAACTCTGAAAACATAGTTGGCAATGGACTATTGCTATTTATTAAATGCTTTTTTTTAATGCCAAGCTCTGCCTTGGTATTTTACACACACAGATATACCAAGCCACTATCCTTGAGTTGAGGTTGAGGTTGAGGAAACTCTCCATCTAAAAATAAATGTTAGGAGACTTCCAGGTTAAGATGGCTGCCGCATAGAAGCAGGACTCTTCCTCTTCTCACTGTTGACCAATATAGACTACCTCAAAAGGTAAAAAAAAAAAAAACCAAGTTCAGATGAACGAAGGGACTCCACAGTATGATGCAACATTATAGGTACATAGGGTTTGAACATTTCCACACTATAAGGGAGTGAAAAAACTCCTACCAAAACGTGAGCTGATCAACCCTTCCCCACCCCACTTACAAAGTCAGAGTCAGAGCCAGCATGCCAGAATCAGAGTGAGTGAGGGGAAATCTCTGGCTCCTTGGGAGCTGATTAAGAACACCAGGGATTTAACCCTGAGAGCAGCTAGACTTGAGACCCCAGGAGGATGAAGAATGCGGACCTTGGGCACAGAGATAGATCAGAGAGGGGCAGCACATGGTAGAAGCTGTGGAGACCTGAGAGGTGGCCACACTCCTTAGCTCCATACACAGGGAGCCTGCCCTTCTTGCCCAGACTTCTGACTGGATAGTCAGCATAGTGATGGCCAGAAATGCCCAGGAAATACAATCTTCAGCCACCAAGAAGAGCAAGAGAAAGGCACTGACCCTAGATAATATTTATGGAGAAAAAATCCAGGCTCTAGAGGAAACAACAGAAGACAACAAACAAGTGAATGCATCCAAACCATCCAAAAAAATGGAAATTGGCCACAAGCTCATGAAGAATTTAAATCTGAGATTATGAGAAAGATGAAAGCGATTTCTCAAGAAAAGTGGGAAATAGTTAAAAAAAGAAAATAATAGTTTAAAAAACTGGAATGCCCAATAGGAGAAAGAAGCTCAGGAATCAAATGAAATGATAAATAAATTTGAGACCAAAATTAAACAGCTGGAAGCCATGAAAAGCAGGATAGAGCAAACCAAAAAGGAACATCAAAAGATTATAGTGGAAAACCAGTCTTTGAAGATGAGAATTGGGCAATTAGAAGCCAATGATCTTGCAAAACAGCAAGAATTAGTAAAGCAAAGTCAAAAGACAGACAAAATAGAAGGAAAAATGAAATATCTCACTGACAGAATGACTAACCATGAAAACTGGTTGATAAGAGACAATTTGAGAATCATTGGTCTACCTGAAAACCCAGAAATTAACAGAAACCTTGATATCATACTACAAAAAATTATCCAAGAAAACTGTCCTGATGTTCTTGAACAAGAGGGAAAAATAGACATTGAAAGAGTTTATAGAATACCCTCTACACTAAATCATCAAAAGACAATTCTCAGGAATATCATTGCAGAATTCAAGAGCTTACAAGCTAAGGAGAAAATTTTACAAGGATCCACAAAGAGACAATTCAGCTATCAAGGAGCACCAATTAGTATTACATAAGAACTGGCAGCTTCCACACTAAAGGCTTGGAATATGATATTCATCAAGGCAAGAAAAATATCCTAACAGAATTGTTGAGAGTTATAATGGGCTGCCTCATATGGTACTAGTCTCCTTTGCATTAATGTTCTTTAAGTGGAGGCAGATAATAATAGAAGAAGAATCTATTGAAGTGCAGGTTTAATACTTTATAATTCTTAGAGTATGTAGTTCTATGATTTGTGTATATACACAATCTATGGATACCTATATTTATAGAAATGTATCTATATTTACAAAATAAATAGTGACATAACCTAAAAATTATACTAAATAATAGATTATATTTTATATAGCTATTTAAAGTGTGAAAGGTCAGAAATAAGTAGAAAGTTTGATATCAAACACAAAAATCAAGAGAAACATGAAAAGGTAAATAAGAAAGAGAAGAGAAAGAAAATATTTTTTTAAACTTCTTTTAAGGGCTTCAATAAGATCAAATTGTTTCTATTCCCATATGGAAAAATATTATTTGTAAATCCCAAAATTTTATTCACTATTATATTAACTAGAAGAATTATTAATAGGTAGAATTTAGGGTAGTAAGTTGTCTAAGATGATATGCAAAAAAAAAGAAAAAGGAGTTGGGAAAGGAAGATATCACCAAGAGAAACTTGAAGGAATAAGATAAATAGGATAATCTATGACACACAAAGTAGCACCTGGGAAGGGGAGGGGAAGAGTATTATTATTAGTAGGAGAGGAAGAGAGTATTGATAGGTGATACTCAAACCTTACTCTCAGTGGAATCAATTCTGAGAGAGAACAGCCAAATTCATTGGGATATCGAATTCTATCTTACGCTTCAGGGAATGTGAGAAGGGAAAAATGAAGGGGGGGGGGAAGTGGGGTGAGAAGTACAAAAAGAGAGGGAGGAGGAAATTCATTAGATCCTTAAAAAGTAAGAAGGAAACAGAAATGGAGGGGGTTGAAAGGGAAGTAAAATAAGGGTTGGGATTAGGGGGATTGATTAAGAGCAAACCACTGGTTCAAAAGGAAATAGTGAAAAAAGAAAGGGCAGAACTAGGAGAGGTTATCAAAATGTTGGCAAACACATGGGTGATAATCATAACTTGGAATGTGAATGGGATGAACTCACATGTAAAACAGAAGCAATAGCAGAGTAGATTAGAAACCTAAATGTTGTCTAAAAGAAACACACATGAGGCAGGTAGACACACATAGGGTAAAGGTTAAAGACTGTGGCAAAATCTAATGGACTTCAGCTGAGAAAAAGAAGGCAGGAGTTACACTCATTATATCTGACAAAGTCAGAGTGAAAATAGATCTGATTAAAATAGATTACATTTATTTATTTAGGTAATTACATTCTGATAAAAGGCAGTATAGACAATGAGGAAATATCACTACTCAACATGTATGCACCAAATGGCATAGCATCCAAATTTCTAAAGGATGAACTAGTGAAGTCAAAGGAGGAAACAGATAGTAAAACTATACTAGTGGGAGACCTGAACCTTCTTCTATCAGATCTAGATAAATCAAATGAAAAAATAAATAAGAAAGAAGTAAGAGATGTGAATGAAATCTTAGAAAAGTTAGAGTTAACATATGGAGAAAAATAAATAGGGACAAAAAGGAATACACTTTCTTTTCAGCAACACATGGCACATTTACAAAGATTGACCTTGTACTAGGACATAGAAACATAGCAAACAAATGCAAAAGAGCAGAAATAATAAATGCAACCTTTTCAGATCATAATGCAATAAACATTATAATTAGTAAGGGTACATGGAAAGGCAAATAAAAAATTAATTGGAAATTAAATAATATGATTCTCCACAATGAGTTAATTAAAGAACAAATCACAGAAACCATAATTTCATTGAAGAAAATGACAATGATGAGACATCCCTTCAAACTTTATGGGATTCAGCCAAAGCAGTACTGGGGGGGGGGTTATATCCTTGAGTGCATATATTAACAAATTAAGGAGGGCAAAGATCAATGAATTGGGCATGCGAATTAAAAAATAGAAAGCAAACATTAAAAATTCCAAGATGAAAACTAAATTAGAGATCCTAAAAATTAAAGGAGAATTCAATTAAGTTGAATTTAATAGGACAATTGAAGTAATAAAAAAGACTAGAAGCTGATACATTGGAAAAAAAAACAAATAAAATAGACAAACTTCTGGTCAATATAATAAAAAAAAAGGAAAGAAGAAAACCAAATCAACAGTATCAACGATGAAAAGGGAGTTTTCACCTCTAATGAAGAGGAAATTAAGGCAATCATGAAAAACTATTTTGCCCAATTATATGGCAATAAACATGGCAATCTAGGTGATATGTGTGAATATCTACAAATATATAAATTGCCTAGACCAAGAGAAAAGAAGAAATAGAATACTTAAATAATCCAGTACCAGAAAAAGAAATTGAACAAGCCATCAAGAAAAAATCCTCAGGACCAGATGGATTCACAAATGAATTCTATCAAAACATTCAAAGAACAACTAATCCCAATATTATACAAGCTATTTGACATAATAAGCAATGAAAGACTTCTACCAAATTCCTTTTATGACATAAATATGGTACTGATTCCAAAGCTAGATAGATCAAAAACAGAGAAAAAAAGCTACAGACCAATCTCCCTAATGAACACAGATGCAAAAATCTTAAACAGGATACTAGCAAAAAGACTCCAGCAAGTGATCATGAGGATTATTCATTATGATCAGGTCTGATTTATACCGGGAATGTGAGGATGGTTCAATATTAGGAAAACCATTCACATAATTAACCATATCAACAGCTAAGTCAATAGAAATCTCATGATTATCTCAATGGATGCAGAAAAAGCCTTTGACAAAGTACAACGCTTATTCCTGTTAAAACACTAGAAAGTATAGAAATACAAGGACCTTTCCTAGAAACAATAAACATTATATATCTAAAACCATCAGCAAGCATCACTTGCAATGGGGATAAATTAGAAGCATTCCCAATAAAATCAAGAGTGAAACAATGATGCTCATTATTACCTGTATTATTTAACATTGTACTAGAAACAGTAGCAGTAGCGATTAGAGAAGAAAAAGAAATTGAAGGTATTAAAATAGGCAATGAGGAGACCAAACTATCACTCTTTGCAGATGATATGATGGTATCCTTAAAGAATCCTAGAGAATCAACTAAAAAGCTAGTGGAAATAATCAACCACTTTAACAAAGTTTCAGGATACAAAATAAACCCACATAAATCATCATCATTTCTATATATCTCCAACACATCTCAGCAGCAAGAATTAGAAAGAGAAAATCCATTTAAAATCACCCTAGACAATATAAAATACTTAGGAATCTATCTGCCATGACAAACACAGGAATTATACAAACACAACTACAAAACAGTTTCCACACAATTAAAACTAGATCAAAACAATTGGAAAAACATTAATTGCTCATGGGTAGGATGAGCCAACTTAATAAAAATGACCATCCTACCCAAACTAATTTACTTATTTAGTGCCATACCCATTAAACTACCAAGAAACTTTTTTACTGAATTTGAAAAAAAAACACCCTATAACAAAGTTCATTTGGAAGAACAAAAAAATCAAGAATATCAAGGTAAATATTGAAAAAAAATGTGAAGGAAGGTGACCTAGCAGTATCAGACCTCAAACTATACTGTAAAGTAGTGGCCATCAAAACAATATGGTGCTGGCTAAGAGACAGAAGGGGAGTATCAGTGGAAAAGACTTGGGGTAAGTGACCTCAGTAAGACAGTCTACGAAAAGCCCAGGGATCCCAGCTTTTGGGACAAAAATCCTCTATTTGACAAAAACTGCTGGGAAAATTGGCAAGCAATTTGGGAGAGATAAAGTCAGAATGGGTGAATGACTTGAATAGAAAGAAGGAACTATAAGTAAATTAGCTGAACACATAATAGTATACTTCTCAGATCTTTGGCAAAGGAAAGATTTTAAGACCAAGTGAGAGTTAGAAAAAATTCCAAAATGTAAAATAAATAATTTTGATTACATTAAATTAAAATGTTTTTGTAGAAACAAAACCAATGCAAGCAAAATTAGAAGGGAAGCAACAAATTAGCAAATAATCTTTATAATAAAAAACTATGACAAAGAGTAATTACTCAGCTATATAAGGATCTTAATCAATTGTACAAAACTCAAGCCATTCCCCATTTGATAAATGGACAAGTGATATGATTAGACAATTTTTAGATAAAGAAATCAAAATTACCAGTAAGCACATGTAAAAGTGTTCTAAATCTGTTATAATTAGGGAAATGCAAATCAAAACAACTCTCAGGTACCATCTCACACCTACCGGATTAGCTAACATGACAGCAAAGGAAAGTAATAAATTTTCAAGGGGATGTGGCATAATTGGGACTTGATCCAACCATTCTGGATGGCAATTTGGAACTATGCCCAAAGGGCTTCAAAATATTGTCTCCCTTTTGATCCAGCCATATCACTGCTGAGTTTATACCCCGAGGAGTTCATAAGGGGAAAAAAAACAAAAACTTGTACAAAAATATTTGTAGCTGCGCCCTTTGTGTTTGCAAAATATTGGAAAATGAGGAGATGCCCTTCAAATGAGGAATGGTTAAAGAAATTGTGCTATCTTTTGGTGATGGAATACTATTGTTCTCAAAGAAATAATGCACTGGAGGAATTCCATGTGAACCAGAATGACATTCAGGAATTGATGCAGAGTGAAAGGAGCAGAACCAGGAAAACCTTATACCCAGAGACTGATATACTGCAGTACAATCGAATGTAATGGACTTCTCTAGTAGCAGCAGTGCAATGATCCAGGACAATTCTGAGGGACTTATGAGAAAGAAAGCTATCCACATTCAGAGGAAGAACTGTGGGAGTAGAAACACAGAAGAAAAACAGCTTCTTGATCACATGGGTCGATGGGGATATTATTTGGGATGTAGACTTTAAATGATCACCCTGGTACAATTATCAATAATAGAGAAATAGGTCTTGATCAATGATACTTGTAAAACTCAGTGGGATTCCTGGGTAGCTATGGGGTGGAGGGGGGAGGAGAGGAGGAAAGAACATGAATCTTGTAACCATGGAAAAATATTTTAAATTAATTAAATACTTTTTACAATTAAAAAATAAAAAATCAAGGAACTGTCAAAAACATAAAAATAATGGTCATTCAAAATGACTCAGCACAAAATATACCAAGGGAATGACCTCATGATTAATGGATATTGAGAAAAAACTGAAACAGTAGGATTTTGACAAGTTACATGGGGGGTAAATCAAATATAACTACAAAAAACCAAAACCAAAAACAAGATGGGAAAAAAACAAACAAAAAAAAGAAATGTATCTGGAGAATAACTGAGATTCTGTATTTATTAAAAAAAAAAAGAACAAGGAATAGAAATTAGAGAAATTTTGAAGGTACAATTTTTGACAAATTTAGTAAATGAGAGAGAGATTAGCCAGGAATGGCCTGCAGGTTTCAAACCTATGGATTACTAAAAGAATGACAGTAGAAATAGGGAACTAAATTTGAGGTGGAGTAGGATTTTTAAAATAATTTTTAAACTTTCTCCATTAAAGTTCTAGAATGACACAGAAATGATGCTAGGTTCTTGAATTCCCAAACATCAGAATATAGGCTCTTCGAGGTGCTTCTAAGTGGAAGCAGCTTCCATTCTGAACTTAAGAATTGTTTTTCTGGTGATAGAAGCTCATGCTAGTTATATTTGCAGAGGCTCAATACCCGATCAAGAAATGCTTGAACACACTACAACTCTCAAAGACCTTATGCTGAGTCATAGAGGTGTCTGGGTCAGTGGAGAGGTACCCACACTGACAAACATCACAAATTTGACTTCTGGTGATAACGCCATCTAAAGTTACCTACTGTAACCATGAAAAATGTGGGTTTTAAGACTGTGAATTGCCAAAACTGTAAAAATAATTTTTAATGTCTTTATTTAAATAAAAAATAAGTAGTCACCATGGGAAAATTCCCAAATATGACAATATACCCAAGTCAGCTGGGTTTTATGGAGATTTTAATTAATACAAATGAAGGAATTAAGGAAGGGAGAGAGAATAAGAGAAAATAGTATGAAGGGCCTAGGCCAAATGGCCTAGGCCTGAGCCTTAAGAGAGACTAGTCAGTCTTATCACTCACCACAAGATTTGTCCCAAGCAAGCTCTAGTGTTCATAGAGACCCTCCAATTCAGCTTCCAAAGTGAACTACTCTCAATTTCGAACTCCCCTTCTTTTTAAATAAATTTTCTCTTGTGTCACCTCCCCTAAATTTTCACATCTACCAATCACAGTAGACGTTTTTTTTCCCCAGGACTGCCCATTCCTAGTTCTAACCACTCTGGGTAGACTAAAACCTCACACTTCTTTTGTTAAGCTTGCCTTTTGTAAGTTGCTTGACCTTTTAGTGATAAATTTAGCCTTTATAGGTACTTAGCATCCTTTTGTATTAGATCTAAAAATAGACCACCTAGCTTAAGGATCTAGGTTCACTATAAGTATGAATTAAGGACTTTTCATTGTTCAACCAGGAGTTTACAACTTTATCTTCCCCTAAGGCACTGTCTGAGCAGGGTGGAGTAATTGTAAAAGTTCTCAATGCATTCCTGACCAAATACCTTAATTTGTTACAATAATGGAATAGCCTTAACCAAATGTTCTAAGGTAGAGTTTGAGTAGTTTTAAGATTCACACTACCATAATCTTCAGATAGCGGACAATATTTGCTGAAGTAGTCTTCAATTATATTTACCTCTGTGTTACAAAGAAGCTACTGAATTAAATTCATTGATGAATTTAATAGGAAGTAATAAATGAAAAGTAAATTTATATTTATTTTGAAATACTTCAGGAAAAGTTTTATTTGAATTTTTTAAAATTGTATCGAAATAGCAAGGTTTAACAAAATAGATTGGAGAATGACTACATAAGGTGTGGTGCATGATATAATGGATTACTATTCAGCAAGAAATAATATATGTAAATACAAAGAATCATAGAAAGACATATGACATGACATGAAATAATCAAAATCACATAAACATTATACACATTGACTGCAATGGTATAAATGGAAAAAGAATGAAACAAATAAAAATAAATGCTTTCAAATTGTGATGACCAAGCTTAGCTCCAAAGAAGAGATAATAAGAATGTGTTGCCTTCCTTTCTTGGTCAGATGGGAGGACTATGGGTACAAAATACTACAGATAGTATTAGACATCATTAATGTATTATTTATTACTGTGTTTTGCTGGACTTAAAAATGTCTTTGGTAGAAGGTATAATTCAGAGAGAAGAGAGAAGGTGTATATTGAGAAATGCTGATAATATGAAAACAAAATAAATTAATAAAATTAAAGAAAAAGAAATTGCAGAGTGTAAATCCCTTTTGATAAGGAAAGTATCTTAGAATTTGGAAGAGTGAAGGCATACAATAGAAATAGGATAAAAGATATTAGGAAACAAGGTATAAATCAGTAGTTATTTGGTTTATAAAAGTGAGTACACTTCAAGAATGGGAGCACATAGAATAATACTAAATTACAAAGGAATATTTTATAGAGCTAAATAAAATAATGACTCATTTGGAGGAACAAAACATAACACATCTCAAAGGAAACAAAAGGGGAAAAGCGAGAATGCAGGAAAAACAGCACTTCTAGACTTCAGATCACATAAAGCCTACTTGGGCCTGGCATAAAAAAAAATGTAAATTAATCAGTGGGTAGGAATAGGATAAGGAAGGATCAGAAACAGCCTAACAATAATCCAAGGTTTGATAAGCCCAAGAAAATCAGTTTTTTATAGGGGAAACTTCTTATTAAAAAAAATCGGGGGGGGGGGGCAGCTGGGTAGCTCAGTGGATTGAGAGCCAGGCCTGGAGACGGGAGGTCCTAGGTTCAAATCTGGCCTCAGATACTTCCTAGCTGTGTGACCCTGGGCAAGTCACTTAACCCTCATTGCCTAGGCCTTACCATTCTTCTGCCTTGGAACCAATACACCATAGTAGTGATTCCAAGACAGAAGGTAAGGGTTTAAAAAAAAATCTGTTGGAAAAAACTCAAAAGCAACTAGTAAGAAATTTGGTTCAGACCAATATCTTGTCATAATAAACTCAGTGAATACAAGAATCTAAATATAAAGTATAAAAATATACAGAAATCCATATTGAAGTTTTTGTTTGTGTTCAAAGGCCAATGAGGAAAAACCTGAAGTCATGTACACACAAGATCCATTGTATCAAGGAAATCCAGAGTCAAGGAGGCAATTACAGTGGGAATTAGGGACTCAATTTAGGGAGTCAAACAAGGCAACTTGGAAACAATGGGACAATGTGAGCTAAGTCAAAATGTTAAAACCAGGGAAATGTATAATCAGGATTAAGATAAGACCTCTAATATCTTCAGTAATGGCCAATTTAAATATTTTTCAGCTGCTTTAGGCCATTCTGTATACAAGTACTGTACTCTTTTGTCAGTATTTTTGCTATATGCCATACCTGTATCAACAGGGCCAGATAGTGGAGGCAATAGGCCAGCAAAGTTGATCCTTATCCTGTTCAAAATAGATCTCTAAGGTTAGATCAGGCCAAACTTAGTTCACTTTTTTACATAGGGTTATTGAGGTCCTGATATGGCTGCATCTGAATTTTAACATGCCATTTTGTATAGTCTCTTATATCATCCTTGTGGAAAAGATGGAAAATACGAGTTAGAAGATAGATCATTTAGGTATATCTGTAACTGCTTGAACAAACATGGGTTTTGATTAACGAATATATAAATCTGGAAAAAAATTGTTCTTAGTGGTGTGCCCTAGGATGCATCTTTCATTTTCACAGTCTTTCACTTTATTCTAGCTGGCATTTTTTACTAACAATTTGGAAAAAGGCTTAGAGAGCATATTTATCAAACTTGACAATAAATAACACAGTTTTATATAGAATAGCTGATATATTGGTTGACATTCAATTAAAAATTATCTTGACAAGAAGCCACAATGAAATTTAGTAAACATTTAAAATGTTAAAGTATTATGCTTAATTTTTAATAAGAACCAATTACACCTGATAAGAAAGACCTGCTGAACTATCCACAACAAACATTTATTAGGTACAAACAATGTTCCAAAAAGTGTGCTAAGGACCAGGTAAGAAAGGAAGAAATGTAGTACTAGCTCCTAAGAAGATCATATTCTAATAGAGGAAATGGCATGCAAATAAATAGCTACATACATATAATTACAGGGTAAATAGAAAGTAATTGTAGAAAGAAGGATAGGGGGATTGCAGGAAAGACTACTTACAGTTTATATTTTCACGAAATAACCAAAGAATTTTAACTGATCAAGGCTAAAAATATGCCAACAATATATTGTGACTGCTAAAAAGTGATTTTATTTTTATGCAGAAGATAGTGTCCCTGTCAGAAAAAAAGACAGTCAGGCCTCATTTGGAGTATAATGTTCAGGTCTGGAAGCTTCATTTTAAGGAATTTAACCAACTAATATGCATAGAGTAGGAAACAGAGGATAGTGAGAGATCTGGGACCCAGGACAAATGAGGAATAGCTAAATATATGAAGATCTTAAATATGCAAAATAGAAACCTAAAAAGGAAGCAGTAACTATTTTTCAAAAATCAGAAGTTACCCAATGAAAGTAATCTTATAAGTTCAGAAGTTATGATGATGTTTACAAATCAGTAGAACTAAAACCAGTGGGAGAAATATTTAGGAAAATGGGTTTTATTTCAGTATTAGGAACTACTTTCTAATACTGTGACCCATTCAACCATGGAACTGGTTCCCTCATAGTGTCGTTGGAAGTGATCAGTAGAAGCTAGGCTACATCTTTGCTACAAGTGGTCCTGTCAAAGAGATTCCAACACTCAAAAGAAATTAGACACCATTAGTTGAAATGGCCTTTTCAGTGGTTCTAAAGCAAATGATGATCTAGGTTCTTTTGTTAGAATGATTTCATTAAACAATACAAGAAAAGAGATGCAAAAATATTTAAAAACTCAGTGAGTTTTCATTTAAATGAGTAATTCAATCATTTTAAGTTTAGGCATTCCTTATTGTCTTAGGTTTTCTTTAAACCACAGTGATCTAGTTTGTGTATAGAAAAGTAACATTATGGAGATAATATTTCTTTACAGGGAAAAATGCTCACTGAAACTCTAGTTATTTCTCATTGTTTTGCATGAATGTTCTTCTTTATTGCTGCATGGATATTATTAAAATTCTTAGAATAAAAATACATCTCTCCTGTAATATTTATAGGGAAAGATGTGTGGATGCAAAGAACAGGGTATACGGAAGGTTTGTAGCAGGGAATGAAAGAGTTGAAGGGAGAGAGAGAATATGACTGTGAGTGAGGCAAAGGAGAGAGATGTCCCCTGCAGAGAGGCTATTTTTGAACAAAATGGGGTGTCCACGAAATGAGTCACTTATTATCCCCAGCCTGTGGGGATGTCTTCTCTGTGGATTGATGCTGAAGATGACCCAGAGCAGGTAAACACAGATCCTCCTGAGGGACAAGCCTTTCTCCAGATTTTGGTCACCTAGCAGGGGTCTGATAAGGACCATTTGTAGTTGAATGACTGAACTGAGGTTCAGCTCCCTCTATGCCCTCTGAAAAGATAGTCCACTTATCTGACTGCGATATTCAAATAAGATAAATTATAATAACCAGTTCGAATCAGAGAGGTATCAGGGAAGAGGGAAGAGGGATTTCCCTACATAAGGTTTGAGTTTTTCTCAGTGTTGGAGCTGAGGCCAGGACTCACAGGCTGGTGGAGGGTTTCTATTATTCCTCTCTACACTATATCTGTGCTAGTTTTCTTAATTTCAAAATCTTAGCAGTAGACAGCAAACAACAAGAAAAGTTCTGACTTTAAGAGCTGGTTGGGCCTGCCTCTTCAGGCTGTTGAAAATAGAGGCACTTCTATCCAGAGACTGGGAAGACAAGCTCCTCCCACTTCCAACACCAGGTGGGAAGTGCTAGTCACAATACCAACTGCCACTCCCAGTTGCCCCTTCCCCCACCAACTGTCAGCCTTGTCAATTTCTTCTCTCTCTAATATTCCCACTGTTGCTTGTTCCAACACAGTGGCAGAAAGTCCAGAACTTGTTTTTGTTTCCTTCCCACACTTCTGCTTGTAAACTTTGCTTTTATAGCCATTGGTTCATGTTGTTTGAAGAGTGACAAGAACATAATTATTTGCTTTATTTGAAAGTTATCATCTTCATTATTCATACTGATACCTCACATTCTTCTTTCTCCTAAAAACAAAAAGGAAATGAATAATGAAAAATTATTATTTTCTTTTTTCATTTTTTAAACCCTTACCTTTTGTCTTAGAATTGATACTAAGTATTGAATCCAAGGGTAAGGGCTAGGCATTTGGGATTAAATGACTTGCCCAGGGTCACATAGTTAGGAAGTGTCCACCAACTTGCCCCTGATCATTTTCTTTTAAAATATTCTTTAAAAAATTACTGCATTGCATTCTGATGGTTTTTACATTTTACCTGATTTCTTTATCTGAAATGTATAAAAAGACATGATAGGTTCCCAGTTGTTTTTTGTTATCCTTTCTATGGCTAGAGTTGATCTACCAGAGCCTCCACAGATTTTTAAATTGAATAAAAATTATATGGAAGAGGTGCCTCTTTTAAAAAATAAATTAACTTAATCATCAAAAAATATTTCAGTATGAAAAAAGAAACTTGCATAAGAAAATGTGAACTTCTGTGACATATTAAAGTATTAAGTTTAAGAAAGTGGTAACAAAATATCTCTACTTGTGTTCCATTTTGTGCATTTTTCTTCTATTAATTTTTTTCTTTTAGTTTCATCACTACCTAGTAATTCAGATTTTCCTCATCCCTCACAAAATCCCTCCCTTGCAACAAATAAATAAATCAAACAAAACAAATTAATACATTGGCCATGTCTGGAAATGTATTTCTTACTCTGTTCTCTAGTATATCATATCTGTGAAAAGAGGTTGTGAAATACACTTCAATATCCATCATCTGGAGTTATGATAGGTTTTGCTTTTTATCAGAAATTTGAAGTCTTTTGAAATTAGTCTCCTTTATTTTGGTCATTTGTAAAATAACCTCCCAATTCTACTTATTTAACTTTGCATCATTTTATATTAGTCTGTCCCAAGTTTTCTTGAATTTATCCTACTTAGCATTTCTTCTTTTCTTAAACCCTTACCTTTTGTCTTAGAATCAATGCTGTGTATTAGTTCCAAGGCAGAAGAGTGGTAAAAGCTAGGCCATGGAGATTGAGTGATATGTCTAGAGTCACACAGCTAGGAAATGTCTGAGGCCACATTTGAACAGGGCTTACTCTCAATCCACTGAGCCTCCTGACTGCACCTCCTGTCCCATATAGCCTTTTTTGAATGATGGGTTTGGATTCAGGTAGCCTGAGCTTAAATCTAGCTTCAGACACTTACTAGCTATATAACCTTGAATAAGTCACATAACTACTCAACCTCTGTCTGCCATATATATGTGCTATTATTGTTGTTATCTTTATTATGCACAATATATAAAACCATTTTCCAATTAATGGGCACTCATTTGGTTTATAGTACTCTGCTGCGACATTAAATAATGCTTTAATCTTTTTTGTGTGCATTTAAATACTTTCTGTCTTTTACTTCTGTGCATGACTAGAAGTGGTATTTCTGTATCCAAGAGTATATACAATTTGTTGTCTTTTGGCATATAGTTCTGTGTTTTTTTTCCAGATTGGTTAGACCAATTCAAAGTAGTATACCAAATTGTTTTTTTAATGATATTATGTCCTATATTTAGGTCATGTATCCAGCTGTAATTTTTTTGAGATATGTGGTATAAGATGTTCTTCTTAGTCTAATATCTGACAGACTTCTTTCTAATTTTGCCATCAGTTTTTGTCAAATAGGGAGTCTTTACTCCTGGAAGATCATGTTCCCAGCTAGTGACTACACATTATTCCTTGTTCAGGCAGATTATTTTGATTTTTGATCACATGATAAAAGTAGAAAGCATTGTGGTAATGCTGAATCAATGTTTCTGCATGTGTTCTTTAAAAAGTAGAATAAAGGACTCATACAGTATCTTGGGCTAGGTTCATCTGGAAAAAGTCTTATAGAATTTAGAATTAGAACAATGCTTTCCAGCCTTTTTTACTTCCATGATCTACTTCTGAATTTGCTAGGAAAAACCTGGGATATTAGAAGTAATAGAAAGATGATTCAACTATCAGTTCTCTTTTCAAGACCCAAAGGCACAGTATCTGGTGCCTAGTAAATACATAGTAAATGTTTGTTGATTGTTTGATACAAATGAACAATATTCCTTTTCTGACCATTATGGATTGAGTGCCTTACTAAATCAAATTCTACCTCAGATACTTGCTAGTTGTGTGACTGTGGGTAAGTTACTTATTCTTTCTCAGCTTTGATTTCCTCATCTGTTAAAAGGAGATAACAATCAGCATCAACATAATCATGTCTTGAGAATCAAATGAAAAAATATTTGTAAAGCATTTTGCAAAACTTAAGTGCTAAGCAAATAGTTTAGCATCATCATCGTTACTCCTACCATTCTTTCTGATCAAAGTGAGAAAAAAAAACCTAATGATTTATCCAAAACAATCTTGGTAATACAGTATTTTTTATTTTTTTAACCCATTACATGTGATAAATTTCCATACAAATTTTCCCGAGTTTTATGATAGAACTTATCTCCTTCCCTTCCCTTCCCCATTCTGGTGCTGGCAGGCAATTCAATCTGGGTTATACATAAAATATCATGCAAAACATATTTTCATATTGTTCATTTTGGTAAGTAATTGCTCTTATAAATCCCAGACCTCAAAACATATATTCGAATAAACAACTTTAAATCATATGCCTTGGGGGCAGCTGGGTGGCTCAGTGGATTGAGAGTCAGGCCTACAGATGGGAGGTCCTAGGTTCAAATCTGGTCTCAGATACTTCCCAGTTGTATGACCCTGGGCAAGTCACTTAACCCCCATTGCCTAGCCCTTACCACTCTTCTGCCTTGGAGCCAATACCCAGTATTGACTCCAAAATGGAAGGTAAGGGTTTAAAAAAAAAATCATATGCCTTCCTCTGCATTCTAATTCCCATAGTCCTTTCTCTAGAGGTAGATCACATTCTTTTTCATAAGTCCCTCAGAATTGTCCTGGATCATTTGGCAATACAGTATTTCCACAATTCATTAAGTCAGAAGTGTCCATATTGATGAAAGAATAGGAAGAAAAGCCCAAGATAGCATGGGAAGATATATAGGAGAGAAAAAATAAAGGAGACAGAGAAGGTATATTTTATTTAAGGGAAGAAATAAGAGAATGTATAGAAAGACAGACAAAATGAATGACTTAAAAAGCATTTGTCAATTGCATATGATATTCCAAGTACTCCATGGACATAGTATAAGAGCAAGCCAGCTGCTAATGCCAAAGAGCTGACATGGAAGGGTTCAGCAACAGGACTGATGAAAGGATTCAGTAGTTCTCAGGGTACAGCTATAAGGGCAGATGGCACAGTAGAGAAGTCCTAGAATGCATTACCAAGTCAAGAGGCTATACCAATGAGTTTAGAGGCCAGGTGTAGTAAGATCTAGTGAGTCTTCATCTTATTGGAATGATGGTTGTTGGTGATTCCCCTTTCCATCCCATGAGTATGAGTAGCCAAGGCAGCCATACATGGGCTGAAGAAGTGAAGAACCAGAGGTAAGGTCAGATACACTGGGCATTCACTGTAATGTTAAAGGTACATGATACAGGCTTGAGTTATATAACCAGATGACCATAATCTTTCTGATTTTATATATCTTCTTAGACAGAAATTCAGTACATTGAGAAGTAGAAGTATTTTGCTCCACTCCTTGATATCTCAGGAGAAAAACATTCATGCAAGAGTTGGGAGTTTCTCAGATAATTTTGGGGCACTCCCTTTAAGTTCAAGAAAGTTGGCAAGTCTAGACAAGGGGAAGTATATAAATTCTTATATTTTGAACTGACAAAAATTTATATTTAACCTAGTCCTAACATTAAATAATAGAACACATTATTGAAGGTGCTGCTACATTAAATGTTCATAATAAATGAAAAGTTTGGTTTTTTTCTTACTAAGTTTTTAGCTTTATCTCTTCCTGGCACATGGGACTCTTTTTTTTAAACATTATTTTATTTGGTCATTTCTTTTTTTTTTTAAACCCTTACCTTCCATCTTGGAGTCAATACTGTGTATTGGCTCCAAGGCAGAAGAGTGGTAAGGGTAGGCAATGGGGGTCAAGTGATTTGCCCAGGGTCACACAGCTGGGAAGTGTCTGAGGCTAGATTTGAACCTAGGACCTCCCGTCTCTAGGGCTAGCTCTCAATTCACTGAGCTACCCAGCTTCCCCCTATTTGGTCATTTCTAAACATTATTCACTGGATACAGATATCATTTTCTTTTCCTCCCCCTCCTCTCCCACCACCTTTCACTTTCCCATAGCCGATGCACGATTCCACTGGTTATCACATGTGTTCCTGTTTCTAACCCATTTCCATGTTGTTGGTATTTGCATTAGAGTGTTCATTTAGAGTCTCTCCTCAGTCCTATCACCTCCACCCCTGTAGTCAGGCAGTTGCTTTTCCTCATTGTTTTTACTCCCACAGTTTATCCTCTGCTTGAGGATAGTATTTTTTAGATCCCTGCAGATTGTTCAGGGACATTGCATTGACACTAAGGGAGAAGCCCATTACCTTTATTGTACCACAGTGTATCAGTCTCTATGTATAATGATTTCCTGGTTCTGCTTGCTCTTTCGCTCTGCATCACTTCTTGGAGGTTGTTCCAGTCTCCATGGAATTCCTCTACTTTATTATTCCTTTTAGCACAATATTATTCCATTACCAACATATACCACAATTTCTTCAGCCATTCCCCATTTGAAGGGCATCCCCTCATTTTCCAATTTTTGGCCACCACAAAGAGTGCAGCTATGAATATTCTTGTACAAGTATTTTTCCTTGTTATCTCTTTCAGGTATAAACCCAGCAATGCTATAGCTGGATCAAAGGGCAGGCAGTCTTTTATCACCCTTTGGGCATAGTTCCAAATTGCCCTCTAGAATGGTTGGATCAATTCACAACTCCACCAGCAATGAATTAGTGTCCCTACTTTGCCACATCCCCTCCAGCATTCATTACTTTCAATAGCTGTCATGTTAGCCAGTCTGCTAGGTGTAAGGTGATACCTCAGAGTTGTTTTGATTTGCATCTCTCTGATTATAAGAGATGTAGAGCACTGTTTCATGTGCTTATTAATAGTTTTGATTTCTTTGGCTGAGTACTGCCTGTTCATGTCCCTTGCCCATTTATCAATTGGAGAATGGCTTGATATTTTGTACAATTGATTTAGTTCTTTGTAAATTTGAGTAATTAAACCTTTGTCAGAGGTTTTTATGAAGACTGTTTCCCAATTTGTTGCTTACCTTCTGATTTTAGTTACATTGGTTTTGTTTGTACAAAAAATTTTTAATTTGATGTAATCCAGATTATTTATTTTGCATTTTGTGACTCTTTCTAAGTCTTGCTTGGGTTTTGAAGTCTTTCCCTTCCCAAAGGTCTGACATGTGTACTATTCTTTGTTCGCCTAATTTTCTTATAGTTTTCTTCTTTATGTTCAAGTCATTCACCCATTTTGAATTTATCTTGGTGTAGGGTGTGAGGTGTTGATCTAAACCTAATCTTTCCAACACCTCCAATTTTCACAGCAGTTTTTATGAAATAGTGGATTTTTGTCCCCAAAGCTGGGATCTTTGGGTTTGTCATATACTGTCTTGCTGAGGTCACTTATCCCGAGTCTATTCCACTGATCCTCCTTTCTGTCTCTTAGCCAGTACCAGATTGTTTTGGTGACCTCAGCTTTATAATATAGTCTCAGATCTGGGACTGCAAGGCCCCCTTCCTTTGTATTTTTTTTTCATTATTTCCCTAGATATCCTTGATCTTTTGTTCTTCCAAATGAACTTTGTTATGCTTTTTTCTAAATCAGTAAAAAAAAATTTTGGAAGTTCCATGGGTATGGCACTAAATAGATAGATGAGTTTGGGTAGGATGGTCATTTTTATTATATTGGCTCGTCCTACCCATGAGCAGTTAATGTTCTTCCAATTGTTCAAGTCTAGTTTTAGTTGTGTGGAGAGTGTTTTGTAGTTGTGTTCATATAGATCCTGTGTTTGTCTTGGGAGATAGATTCCTAAGTATTTTATTTTGTCTAAGGTAATTTTGAATGGGATTTCTCTTTCTAGTTCTTGCTGCTGAGCTGTGTTGGAATTATATAGAAATGCTGATGACTTATGTGGGTTTATTTTGTATCCTGCAACTTTGCTAAAGTTGTTGATTATTTTGATTAGCTTTTTGGTTGAATCTGTAGGATTCTTTAAGTAGACCATCATGTCATCTGCAAAGAGCGATAATTTGGTCTCCTCCTTGCCTATTTTAATGCCTTCAATTTCTTTTTCTTCTCTAATTGCTACTGCTAGTGTTTCTAGTACAATGTCAAATAATAGAGGTGATAATGGGCATCCTTGTTTCACTCCTGATCTTAATGGGAATGGATCTAGTTTATTCCCATTGCAGATGATATTAGTTGATAGTTTTAGATATATACTGTTTATTATTTTTAGGAACGGCCCTTCTCTTCCTATGCTTTCCAGTGTCTTTAATAGGAATGTGTGTTGTATTTTATCAAAGGCTTTTTCTGCATCTATTGAAATAATCATGTGATTTTTGTTGGTTTCCTTGTTGATGTGGTCAATTATGTGGATAGTTTTCCTAATATTGAACCAGCCCTGCATCCCTGGTGATTCTTCTGATCACTTGCTGGAGTCTTTTTGCTAGTATCCTATTTAAGATTTTTGCATCTATATTCATTAGGGAGATTGGTCTATAATTTTCTTTCTCTGTTTTTGGCCTGCCTGGCTTTGGAATTAGTACCATGTTTGTGTCATAAAAGGAATTTGGTAGAACTCCCTCTTTGCTTATTATGTCAAATAGTTTGTATAGTATTGGAGTTAGCTGTTCTTTGAATGTTTGATAGAATTCACTGGTGAATCCATCATGCCCTGGGGATTTTTTCTTAGGAAGTTCTTTGATGGGCTGTTGGATTTCTTTTTCTGATATGGGATTATTTAAGAAATCTATTTCTTCTTCTGTTAGTCTAGGCAATTTATATTTTTGTAAATATTCATCCATATCACCTAGGTTGGTATATTTATTGCCATATAGTTGGGCAAAGTAGTTTTTAATGATTGCCTTAATTTCCTCTTCATTGGAGGTGAGATCCCCCTTTTCATCCTTGATGCTGTTAATTTGCCTTTCTTCTTTCCTTTTTTTAATTAGATTGACCAGTACTTTGTCTATTTTGTCTGATTTTTCAAAGTACCAGCTTCTAGTCTTGTTTATTAGCTCAATAGTTCTATCACTTTCAATCTTATTAATTTCTCCCTTAATTTTTAGGATCTCTAGTTTGGTTTTCTTCTGGGGTTTTTTAATTTGTTTGTTCTCAAGTTTTTTGATTTGCATTTCCAATTCCTTGGTCTCTGTCCTCACTAATTTGTTAATATATGCACTCAGGGATATGAATTTTCCTCTAAATACTGCCTTGGCTGCATCCCATAAGGTTTGAAAGGATGTCTCACCGATGTAATTTTCCTCAATGAAATTATTAATTGTTTCTATGATTTCTTCTCTAACTAACCGATTTTGGAGTATCATATTATTTAATTTCCAATTAATTTTTGATTTGGCTCTCCATGTACCCTTACCGATCAATATTTTTATTGCCTTGTGATCTGAAAAGGCTGCAGTTATTATTTCTGCTTTTCTGCATTTGAGTGCCATGTTTCTGTGACCTAGTGTATGACCTATTTTTGTGAATGTGCCATATGGTGTTGAAAAGAAGATGTATTCCTTTTTGTCCCGATTTATTTTTTTCCATATGTCTATTAACTCTAATTTTTCTAAGATTTCATTCACCTCTTTTACCTCTTTCTTGTTTATTTTTTGGTTTGATTTATCTAAACTTGATAGTGGTTGGTTCAAGTCTCCCACTAATATGGTTTTACTGTCTATTTCCTCCTTCAATTCCCCTAGTTTCTCCATTAAAAATTTGAATGCTATACCATTTGGTGCATACATGTTGATTAGTGATATTTCCTCATTGTCTATACTCCCTTTGAACAGAATATATTTACCTTCCCTATCCCTTTTGATCAGGTTTATTTGTGCTTTGGCTTTGTCAGATATCATGATTGCAACTCCTGCCTTCTTTCTATCAGTTGAGGCCCAAAAGGTCTTACTGCAACCTTTAATTCTAACCTTGTGAGTATCAACCTGCCTCATATGTGTTTCTTGAAGACAACAAATGGTATGGTTTTGGGTTCTAATCCAATCTGCTATTTGTCTATGTTTTATGGGTGAGTTCATCCCATTCATGTTCAAAGTTATGATTGTTACTTGTGGATTCACTGGCATTTTGATATCTTCCCCTAGTTCTGACCTTTCTTCTTTAGCTATCTCCTTTTGAACCAGTGATTTACTTTAGGCCAGTCCCCCTAGTCCCCTCACTTGAGATGCTTCCCTTTCTAGCCCCTCCCTTTTTATGCTCCCTTCCCTTTCCCCTCTCCTTCCTTCCCTTTTTATGCTTCCTCCCCTCCGCCCCTCCTTAATTTTCCTTTCTTTCCAAGGACCCTGGAGTGCCCCCCCAGACAGATACATTCCCCACTCACTCGCTGTCCCAGTGAGCGCTCCGGTAGCTCACTCTGGTTTGGTGTGGGAGGTGGGGGGGGGAAAGGAAGGCTCAGTTCACATTTCTGTGCAAGCTTTTCCTCCTTTTTATAGTGTGGAAATGTTCAAACCCCACGTACCTTTGCCTTTGTGGGCTACTGGGGAGTCCTTCTGTTCCTCCAAAGGTGATTTTTATGCTCCTTTGATGTAGTTTATTTCGTTCGGTGCCGGGGAGAGGAAGTGTGTGGTGTCTAGATTGCAGCCATGTTTACCCAGAAGTCATGGGATTCTTTTTTAAAAATAATAATATATTTTATAATTATAGAATATAAGAAAAAGTGTATTAGAATATTAATCACCTGTTGAATTTGATCTTTTTAATCCAGAAATATCCTTAGGGCAAACTTTTTTCTGCCCAAGTACTTGTTTTAAGTTTCTTTTAGAGGGATTAATTTGCTAATTGTCTTAATTTGACTTCTCTGAACTTTAGGTATTACATAAATCCTCCCTTCTCAGTACTTTTTTGAATAGTTTTAGGAACCTTGATCTTACTACTGAATTTGCTTCACTTGTTGAAAAACAGTACCAACAAATCCCTTGAGTGGGTGAAGTAAAACTCATCAACTAAGGAGGGAATTCCCTAAAATTAGAAGGGTTTTATGTTTCATTTCATTTTGCATTTTATGTGTATCAGAAAATAATTTTAATTACTCTATGCTAAATCTTTTAAGTATGAAAAATACTGACTTTTTGTATTAGAAGAGTTATTCTTGTGATGATAATGAGTTTATCAAAAAGGGGGAATAAAACAAATTAAGGCAAAACAAAATGAAGAAACCCAAAGTTCTGATTCCCTGAATCTTTTATTATTATCATTATTATTGTTATCTTGGCTCACAATTCTTCATGGTTATAGATGGCTTTTTCTGTTATGATAAAAGAATAGTCATAAATAAGAAATCTGATTCACTTCTGTGATTTAAAGCTATTTAAAGAGCCTACACCAAATGAACTTCATTTGAAGACATTCTACTCATCCCCTATTTCTCCAACTTAAACCCTAACACTCCCTCTATGCCCTCCCATCATGGAAAGGCTGAAACAAATATATACTGTAAGAAGTCTTTCCTGCAAACCTCCCCTCCCCCATCCCTCTTCTCTCTAGGATTACCTTTTATTTATACTGTAATTTTATATATGAAGCTATTTATTTCATGCTGTCTCTATTAGAATGTGAACTTCTTGGGATCTGGGACTATATATCTTCCTTTCTTTGTATGTCTAGAAGTTATTTATACTTAATAAATGCTTGTTGTTAGCAGGTCCTTCTTATCATGTGCAATTAGTTCTTTTAACTTTTTAAATGTTTATTAATTTCATCTTATTTTCTTTGATTGAGATTGTCAAGATTTTTAATTGAGTTGGCCAACCAATATATTAGCTAGCCTATCCAACTCTGTGCTATTTATTGTCAAGTTTGACAAACATGCCTTTTAAGCATTTCCCCAAATTGTTGGTAAAATCCAGCTAGGATAATACGAAAGACTGTGAAAGTGAAAGGAATGCTCTGTGGCACACCATTAAAATTTTTTTCAAATTTATATATTCACTAATCACTACGTATGTTTGTTCAAGCAGCTACAGATACCTATTATTATTATTATTTTTAAAACACCTACCTTCCGTCTTCGAGTCAATACTGTATATTGGTTCCAAGGTAGAAGAGTGGTAAGGGCTAGGCAATAGGGGTCAAGTGACTTGCCCACGGTCACACAACTGGGAAGTGTCTGAGGCCAGATTTGAACCTAGGACCTCCCATCTCTAGGCCTGGCTCTCAATCCACTGGTGGCCCAAAAATTGGAAAATGAGGGGATGTCCTCCAATTGGGGAATGGCTGAACAAATTGTGGTATCTGATGGTGATGGAATACTATTTTGCTCAAAGGAATAATAAAATGGAGGAATTTCATGGGGACTGGAAAGGCCTCCAGGAATTGAAGCTGAGTGAAAGGAGAACCAGGAGAACATTGTACACAGAGATGGATGTACTGTGTCACAATCAAATGTAACAGACTTCTCTACTAGTAGCAATTCAATGATTTAGGACAATCCCTTGGGACTTATGAGAAAGAACTTTAGGAGTAGAAATGGAGATGAAAAACAGATGATCAATCAAGTGGTTCAATGGGGATATGATTGGGGACTTTGGCTTTAAAAGACCACTCTATTACAAATATGAATAATATGGAAATAGGTTTTGAACAATGATACCTGTATAACCCAGTGGAACTGCTTGTCAACTCAGGAAGTGGGGAAGGAAGAGGAGAGGGAAAGAACATAAATCATATAACAACAAAAAAATTCTAAATAAATTGATTAATAAAAAATAAAATAAAACCCCTTACTTTCTGTCTAAGCATCAATGCTATATATGTTTTTCCAACATAGAAGATTGGTAAAGGCTAGGCAATGTGAGTTAAGCGACTTGCACAGAGTTACACAGCTAGGACATATCTAAGGCCCGGGTCTCTCATCTTTAGGCCTGTCTCTCAATCCAGTGAGCCACCTACCTGCCTCAGTATTAATTCTAAGTTAGAAGGTAAAAAAGGTAAACGTAAAAAAAAAAGATGAAAAGGATTAAATCAATGATTTTTAGGAGTATTATATGTCCATCAATATGATAAACATTTAAGTAAATGACATAGTTCCTGCCTGCCAAGAGAATTCAATTGCTGAAAATTATGTAATACTTGAAATTTATAAAACATTTTATGTATGTGGCACAATCTCTTGAATTCATTCTCCCAACCTCTACTTGGACAAGCAGGTCAGTGTCCTCTAAGACAAATGGTTACCTCTCCCCTCATAGTTCTAGGAGTAACCTTGAGGGTCCTGGACTCATTTCTCCTAGTAGCATAGCTCAAAAGCATCCATTAGTCTTAGTCCTTTCCCACTCAGTTGATATTTGTTAGCTGAATAGACTTAATTAGCCATTACAAATGGATTTACTAAGGTGACATATTAAGAACATTTGGTACAAACATCACCTCAAACTGGGTTACATACTTCACAAATAAATACATGGTTGTTGGATGTCCCTTTCTTTTCTTCAAAAGGTTGTTCATTAAGCTGTTCTTGGGTGTGATGTATCTGTGCTAGGCTCCATATAGATTCCTCCACCTGGAAGGAATTTTCTCCATTTAGATCTCACATAATGCTTCATTTGTACCATTCTCTCCAACTCAATATGGATTGTTTTATAGTTTAGCTATTTAGTTGTTAGTTTTCTCTACTAGAGCATTAGAATAATCAGCCTATTTGTATGTTTATTAAAGCCAAAGGAGACTTGATTTTCAAAGTGCTTGCCAGATCATTGCTCAAGTAGACTGCTTTCATTTACTATTATAAAACTGTTCAGGCATAGACTATGCTCAGAAATTAATGTTCTGAAAATCTTCCCTCAAGTATTAGCAAGGAGTCTTGATTCACTGAGCATCCGTCAGAGCCGCCAAACATTGCTCAAATAGACTTTTATTTAGTATTACAAAACTGTTCAGGCATAGACTGTGCTTAGAAATGAATGCTCTAAAAATGCTCCCTCAAGTGTTAGCTTATGATTGTCATGATAGTTATGATTTTCATATCTCTTCCTCTTCTTGGTCATTCTTTTTAGATGCTTGTGTTCTGAGGCTTTTTAGGGGTGATTTGTACTTTTTCTAGATGTCTGAAGGTATTTAATGTCCTATCACTATGTAAGACAAATGAGTTAATCTCTCTCCACTTACCAATTTATAAACTTTTTTCCTTAAAAGACCAAATGATTATATCATTTATTTACTATAGAAGAGGAAGTTGTAATCCCGATTTTATGATGAGATCTTTCATAGAATAAATTAAAGCTATCATTTCATATAGATATATTGATTTTAAACTATGAATGAAATAAAATAAGACCTTATTGTGTGCCAAGCACTGAGGATACAGTTCACAAAGAAAGTCTCTACCCTTAAGGAGCTTATATTTCATTGTAACAAAAGTGGGAGAGTGGAGAATTGCTTTGGACTGAAAATTTAGAGGGTTAATGAGTATAACCATAGAGAGAGTAGATTAACATACTTTATCTAGGAACAATGGTCAGATTGATTTCCCCATGATTCTGGGTTACAGAACTGAAGGGAATCTCTAAGGTAGTGACAAGCCAATTAACAAGGCTATTTATAGAGGAAGTGAAGTGAAATATGGTGCTCAGGTTTTTCCTGAAATCATCACTTGTGAGAGGCAATCACCACTGGAGAACAGGGCTCAAGGACTGACTGTTCTCTAGAGAAGGGTCTGTATGGGTACAAAACAAATAAAAGGAGGGAGTGAAGTATTTTAAAATAAAAATTCTCTTTTTGAGTTCTGGTACTGGCTATAATACTGAACTACCTGGTTAATCTTATGTCAATCACTTAATTATGTTTTCTTAAGCATCCCTCAAATGGAGAGAGTCCATCTCTAAGAGTTCTTTCAAGCTCATAATTCTATGTGAAAATAAAATTTGCTATACATATATATGCATATATATATATATATATATATATATGTATGTAAGCCAAGACCAAACCTCTGAGACCAATATTTAAATAACTATGAAAATTAGTATTTGTAACCTAAGGAGCTTCCAACTCAAGTCTTAACTGCCAAAATCATTTCCAAATTGTTAATTTTTTCCTCCTGAGGCTTAGTGTATATATATATATATCCTGAAGATTATGAAGATTTGGAAGGCCTAAACCAAATTACACTTCCCACGTGAGAAGTGGAGAAGACAACATGCTTAGCTTTGAACTCTCAACACACACATACACACATTTGTATGTACTAATATGCATATATTTTACATGTATATGTGTATACATACTTATATGTGCATATACAGATTATATTGCATAACTTCATAAGAGTAATAGCAGGGTAATGATACACTATATACATTGTATATATGCAAAATCTTTTTTATTTTCTTTTAATGGGAACTAAGGTTTTGAATGTGCTGTAGGAAATACTACAGTGAATATTCTTCCAAGATTGTAGTAAATCAGTGATTTTCAAAATAAACTGAGTAAGAATAATTTTCTGAAGAGAGGAAGAATGCTGCTGTGAAACTGCTTTTTATAAGAATATGGTGGGATGCCTGTAAAATAGTGTTTTGTTGTCATAAGCTTCTTTCCATTCTGTTCAGTTCAGCATCTGACTTCATATTTTGTCAATCCTATTTTGCTGGCTTGCAAAGATGCTATGCAGTACAACCAGACCCTTCCATTAATGTTATTTTGGAGGTTTTCAGGCAAATGTTTTGCCATCTTTTTCTGGTTGGTATTTTATATGAAATGTGGTGGTGGGGTGGGTGGGCAGGCGGGGAAGAGTGTCAGTTTCATGAATCTGGAGATCATTTGACTAGAAAATATATCCAAAGCCAGGGAAAATTGTTAAATATAGTGACAGCATACTACAAAATAGAACAAGCAGTTGAAATACAAGTAGGTGTCCAGTACTATGTCTGAAAACTGTTTTAAAAATCATATTTACTCCCTCCTGGCTTTGCAGAAATGTTGGGTTCTTAGTTGTGGATCATCACATCTATTGTCAGGTTTCTTTTTTCATTGCATTGATTGGTTCCCCTTATATTTTTCTCTTCCTTCTTTTCCTCCTTTATTAAAATGATATAAGGAATAGTTTCTCTGAATTGGGAGTACAGGAGGAAATTTAAACAATGTATAAAAAAATCTATCAATAAAGTTAATTTTAAAAATCTAATTTATATGCTAATCTTAAAATTGCTTTGTGAGGAATTAGAGTTGTCTGAGCTCTTCATCCTCTTCCTTAGCCTTTAATATAGGTGATCCCGTCTGACCTTGACCTATTCTTGAAACTTTCTGTCTGTGATCTCATTCATTCAGTTCTATGGCTTTAACTACCACCTCTGTGCAGATGGTTCCAAAACTGACATTCCAGAGTTCCTCTGGACTCCAGACACATCTCAAACTATGTGAGGAGTGTGTCCACCTAGAGCCAGCACTTCATACAGAAGAAATCTTTAACCAAGTTCATCAATCCCTTCTTAGTCTCCTATCCTTAATCTTTTCTTGTTTCTTACATCAAGTTTTCTGACATTCTGTCTCATGTTAGTAATTAAAGAGTTATCTGTAATTCTTCTTTTTCCCTCAACTCTCATATCTAGAGTAATCAGCCCTGAAAAATTCTTTTGAATTATATTCCTTTTTCTCTGTTCTCTTTGCTACCACTCAAGTTTGTGCCATCGTTATCACCATATCTAGGCTATGGCCATCTTATTAGTATTTCCACTTTAAGTCCTATCCCTCCTGCAATTTGCCCTTCAAACTATGGATACTATAATCTTTCTTATACTTATATCTGGAGGTATTACTGATCTGCCAAAAAAACTCCAATGACTTTTTATCATCAGGTTCATTTGCATAGATGGTCTGCCATACATTGAGCTTTCCACCAAAATTAGAGTATTCTCTTCATCCTAACATATGCTCTGCTTTTGCCCAAGCTATTCTGTGTAACTGGAACTCCTTTTCCTCTTGTGGAATTCCACCATGGCACTTAAATTTCAATTCATAAGTTATTTTCTCTAAGAAACTTTTTTTCTTGATCCTCCTGTTCAATACTGGGCAGATCCCTTGGTATAGGGTCAGAGGACCAGTTTTCATATACTACTGTTAACGTTTGCTATCTGTTTGCTACTGTTAACGTTTGCTATCTGTTTGCTAAACAGTGGATAAGTTGTTAAATTTTCAAGTATTATTAGTAGTTTTATCACTCCTGGGCCTCAGTTTCCATACCAGTAAAACAAACAAAAAAAAGGATTAAATGACCTCAGAGGTCTCTTCTAATTTTAAAACTATGAACCTTTAAACCTTTCAGCTAGATCCTTGGGTTCCAATCTTATTTCTGCTTCTTATTGCCTATGTGACCTTGGATAAATCACTGAAATGCTCAGTTTCCCCCTCTGCAAAATGAAGAGGTTTAAATGGTTGGCCTACATGATCGATGTGACTATGGACCCATACTAATCTTTTTTGTCTTTACCACTGCTAGAAGCTCCATTGTCTCTTCATTTTATTTGTTGCAATTTGCAAAGCTGGAGTGATGACATTAGTAATATTTTTTGAAAAAAGAAGCAGGACTAAGTCAAACTGTGTTCTTCAAAGAGGTTCTTAGGTCTTCTAGAGTACTGGTGTCAAACTCAGAAAAGAAATAGGGTCCTCTAATCCATACATAAGGATCTCTAAAGGACACATATTGACAGTTTTAAAATGTAAGGAATTACTCATGTTTTATTACATTTTCATTTATTTTGCTAAGAATTTCCCAGTTACATTTTAATCCAGTTCAGGCTACATTTAGATCATACATTTGACATCTCAGTTTTGGGGAACCCTTATTGGAGAGTCAATTATTGCTTCCATTGGAATTTAAAATGTTCATGGTCCTACCAACTATTTGAGAACAAGATTACTTAGTAACTGATTTTGTGAAAGTGAGAAATTTTCATCAGTCCTGTTATTATGGACAAACTTGCATGCTGAAACATAGAGGTAGGATGTCCTGTTAGCTCTTAAATATACAGAGAACCTCCCTTTTGCTAGAGATCCTGTAGCAAAACTATAGATTTGGATTTCATTGAATGCTTGCTATGACCTTATGAGGCAGTATATATTTTTTGTTCATTTTTCTTTTTTGCTTAATTGTTTAGTGGTATTAGTTGACTTTAATTTCTCAACATAAAATTGTACAGCTTTATTATCTACCTCCTCTTTGTAAAAATATAATGGATATTTTAGCATAATAAGAACCCCATATCAATACATTCTAAAACCTATGATAATATGGCTGAAACTGTGGATATAAGCAACATGTTTGCCCCATATATTTGTTCTCTCTCTTACTCCTGCTCATCCACTCAGTGCTCTACAGCCTCCCAACCCATGTAACCCCACCCCCGAAATCCCCAAAAGTTAAAATCAAAATGAAAGTAAAATTAGAACTAATGTGAGGAGACACTGCTATGGGGAGACCATGGGAAGACCTCAGGGAAAAAGATTGGAGACCTTTGCCCCACTCTTCCTGCTACCCAGCAACCCACTTGCCAGTTCCTGCTTTCATGTGACCTTCAAATGTCCTTGAAGCATGTTCAGGCTCCTTCTCCCATCTGTGGACAGGGCCCTCCTACTTCCCTTCTTCCCTTGGCATTTGTGGTTGACCCAGATAACAAACCATGAAAAGCAAAACCTGAGATAAAAGGGAGGAACTACTGCATACAAAACTCAAACTTGTTTTGCAGGAATGATTGCTGCTAAGGGATCCTTTCTTACCAATTGAATTAGCAGAAGACGTTTGGGAATTTCCTGGCAACATTCAATATAATACAACATTATTTTATCAGAATAACCAACAATAGCACAGAAACTGATTATAGTTGTCATCAATGGGCAATAATAGTAATAAAAGTAATAACAGCAATGTTGTGATACCTCTACCTTTCTTATACTCGGGATTCAGTAAAATAAGGTTCTTTGAACTGCTTTGGCTCTAGAACTTGTTCTGAAAATACCAGAGAAAAAGCAAAAACTAATAAATCTTCAAATTTTTACTCAATAACTCGTAAGAAATGCAAATGGGGAAGGAGTGGGGTGGATCCATTAGCAGACTTCTAGCTTATGTCCTAGATTTGTCCAATGATTTTAAGTCTGGTTAAAACTGGATATGATACTTTGCTATTAAAAGATATTTGGATGCTTCACATACCAAGTTGCCTGGTACCTATTAGGAGATTTATATGCCAATTAGGTTTGATTGCAAAGGAGAGGGAAAAACTGGTGGCAAAATGAATCATGCTATTTTAATAAAAATAATAAATTCTTTTTATAAGACAATCTATATTCACCAAACTTCTTCCCATCTTAAAAGTATTATTGCTCTTAGACCTCTCAGCACAGCTGCAATTAATGTTGAAATCCATCATGCCTCCTGCCCAATTACCCTGTGACCACTACCTAAAATGGTTTCAAATGATTGGATAAATACTTTTGCTTTTGTAATACAGTGAGCAGTCAACTATGAAAAACAAACTCCTCATTCTCAGGATTCTGCTGTATGCTTCTACTATTATAGGTAGCCAAAGAAGTCTTAGCCTCTGGAGATGGAAATGGAGAGCATCATAGAGATTTATCTAATCTAAGCCTCCCTTTGACCATTTCATTTTATACACATGGAGACTGATATTCAGGGAGATTCTATAATCAGTTTAATATCCCAGTTGGTGACACATTTCTTTTGACTTCCTGTCCAAGGTTCTTTTGATTATATTTTTTGCTAGGTTATAAGTTTCTTAGAAGAGCTTTAATTTCTACTTCATGGTATTCCCAACTCTCCCAGGCTTAGCCAGGCTTACCTTATGGCTTTCAGTGTAAGTGCTCAATAACTATTTTAAAAATGTATTTGCATTATGAATAAATAAAGACTAAAAAAGAATTCTACTTGGACTAGTTTTGTATCATGTCAATTGAGAAGGCATCTTTGGTTATGGTGGTGAGGATATTCTTACCAATATGTCAAGGTTCCAGAATTTTTGTTGTCTGGCTCTTAGGCAATTGGCCTGCTACCATTATTAAGTCAAAATAGTCACTAAAGAAACATTTTGAGCCCACTGGTTGGTTTTGCTTCCCTTTCCTGGAGCCATCCAGATCTGGCAGAGCATTAAAAGTGTTACATTAGCTATCTGATGACATGCCTTGCTGGCAAGGAGGTATATCTATCTTGAAGTAATAATGCAAGTTATACAATGAGATAGATGGTTGAACAGAAAGACAGCACATTGGATTGTCTTTGGAAAATTACAAAGTTCTTTTAGTTCCCTGAAGCTTCTTTGTGAAACATGCTATATTTTAATACCAACTTTCTTCAAGTGATGATTTAAATATCTCAGAAAGTTGAAGCTGGGTATCTCAAAAAGAGCATATATTATGAACAGTGAATTACATAGAAGCACCATAAAAGATGCCATTAAGGAAATGTATGATAATGAGTTGGTCCCATGACAAAAGTAAGGATTCACCTGTGGATATACTATATATTCCATGACTATCTTTGTAATGTTAAAAAAGTGCAAAAAAAGTCCCCTGGCCATTGAGTAGACACAATACGGTAAGCATATGGAAGAATGTATTTTTAAAGTCACACAAGATGGGTTGTGATCTTTATTACTGGAAATATTTCTCTTGTAATTAAGACCTTTTGAAGTACTGGGAAGAACTAAAGGACAAGATCTATTCTTTAATATATGCTAGATCTTATTTTACTAATACTTTTATCTAATTCTACTATAATTAATTTCTTTCTAGCTTATCTATTCTCTTGCCTGTGACTCTGTGGTTGTTGCTATTCAGTCATTTCTTCAGTCATATCTGACTCTTCATGACTACATTTGGGATTTTCTTGGCAAAAATATCAGTGATTTGCTATTTCTTTCTCCAGCTCATTGTACAGATGAAGAACTGAGTCAAAGAGGGTTAAGCAATTTGCTGAGGGTCACAGAGGTAGGAAATGTCTGAGGCCAGATTTGACCTCAGAAAGGTAAGTTTTTCTGACTTTAGTCCTGGCACTCTATTGCCTCACCTAGTTACTCCCCAGACTTATAACTATATTATGTATATTGCTGAAAACTATTTTAATACAATAGGTTTTTCATTTCCAATTAACCTAATGACACATTAAGATGATTGCATTATTGATCTGTTTTTCTGGAGATATAAAATTGTAAAAGTTGTCTTGAATACATTTCTTAAAGTAAGGTCCCTAAGGGGCCTCTAAAGGATCTGGAGACTAGTCTTCTGTGTGTTTACATTTTTGGTTCAAACATGTATTAACAATTTTCTTATGACATTTCAGGAAAGAAACCACACAGATATTGCCTCATAGGGGTTTTTTTAATTTTAATTTTTTAAAAATGTTAAACCTAAACACCCAGAGAAAGTATTTACATACACACAATAGGAAATGAAAACAAAATTATATATGAAATGATTAATTTTTTTTCACACTGCTTGCTTTTTTTTTTAGTTTTTAAAACATTTTATTTGGTCATTTTCATACATTATTCATTGGAAACAGATCATTTTCTTTTCCTACCCCTCCATCCCCCCATCTCTTCCCTAGCCGATGCGTGATTCGTCTGGGTATCACATGTGTCCTTGCTCTGAACCCATTTCCTTGTGGTTGGTATTTGCATTAGGGTGCTCATTTAGCATCTCTCCTTGATCATGTCCCCTCAACTTCTGAAGTCAGGCAGTTGCTTTTCCTCGGTGGTTTTACTCCCTCAGTTTGTCCTCTGCTTGAGTGTAGTTTTGTTTTTTTTTTTTCTCGTAGATCGCTACAGATTGTTCAGGGACATTGTAAAGCCATTACTGAAGAAGTCCATTGTACCACAATGTGTCAGTCTCTGTGTACAATGTTCTCCTGGTTCTGCTCCTCTCACTCTGCATCACTTCCTGGAGGTTGTTCCAGTCTCCATGGAATTCCTCCACTTTATTATTTCGTTTAGCACAATAGTATTCCATCACAAACATATACCACAATTTCTTCAGCCATTCCCCAGTTGAAGGGCATCCCCTCATTTTCCAATTTTTGGCCACCACAAAGAATGCAGCTATGAATATTCTTGTACAAGTCTTTTTCCTTATTATCTCCTTGGGGTACAAACCCAGGAGTGCTATGGCTGGACCACAGACAGTCTTTTAGTGCCCTTTGGGCATAGTTCCAAATTGCACTCCAGAATGGTTGGATCAATTTACAACTCCACCAGCAATGCATTAATGTCACTACTTTGCTACATCCCCTCCAGCATTCATTACTTTCCTTTGCTGTCATGTTAGCCAATCTGCTAGGTGTGAGGTGATACCTCAGAGTTGTTTTGATTTGCATCTCTCTGATTATAAGAGACTTAGAATACTTTTTCATGTGCTTATTAATAGTCTTGATTTCTTTAACTGAAAATTGCCTATTCATGTCCCTTCCCCATTTTTCAATCAGAGAATGGCTTGATTTTTTGTACAATTGATTTAGCTCTTTATAAATTTGAGTAATTAGATCTTTGTCAGAGGTTTTTGTAAAGAAGATTGTTTCCCAGTTTGTTGATTACCTTCTAGTTTTAGTTACATTGGTTTTGTTTGTACAAAAACTTTTTAATTTGATGTAGTCAAAATTATTTATTTTGCATTTGTGACTCTTCCTAAGTCTTGCTTGGTTTTAAAATATCTTTCCCTTCCCAAAGGTCTGACATGTATACTATTTTGTGTTTGCCTAATTTAATTATAGTTTCCTTCTTTATGTTCAAGTCATTCACCCATTCTGAGTTTATCTTGGTGTAGGGTGTGAGGTGTTGATCCAAACCTAATCTCTCCCACACTGTCTTCCAATTTTCCCAGCAGTTTTTATCAAATAGTGAGTTTTTGTACCAAAATCTGGGGTCTTTGGGTTTGTCATAGACTGTCTTGCTGAGGTCATTTACCCCAAGTCTATTCCACTGATCCTCCTTTCTGTCTCTTAGCCAGTACCAAATTATTTTGATGACAGCTGCTTTGTAATAAAGTATGTGATCTGGGGCTGCAAGGACACCTTCCTTTGTATTTTTTTTCATTGTTTCCCTGGATATCCTTGATCCTTTATTCTTCCAAATGAACTTTGTTATCATTTTCTCTAATTCAGTAAAATAGTTTTTTGGTAGTTCAATGGGTATGGCACTAAGTAGATAAGTTTGGGTCAGATGGTCATTTTTATTATGTTAGCTCATCCCACCCATGAGCAATCAATGTTTTTCCAATTGTTTAGATCTAGTTTTAATTGTGTGGAGAGTGTTTTGTAGTTGTGTTCATATAGTTCCTGTGTTTGTCTCAGCAGACAGATTCCTAAGTATTTTATATTGTCTCAGGTGACTTTAAATGGAATTTCTTTTTCTAATTCTTGTTGCTGAACTGGGTTGGAGATATATAGAAATGCTGATGACTTATGTGGGTTTATTTTGTATCCTGTCACTTTGCTAAACTTGTTGATTATTTCAATTAGCTTTTTGGTTGATTCCCTAGGATTCTTTAAGTAAATCATCATATCATCAGCAAAGAGTGACAGCTTGGTCTCTTCATTGCCAATTTTAATACCTTCAATTTCTTTTTCTTCTCTAATTGCTACTATTAGTGTTTCTAGTACAATATTAAATAATAAAGGTGATAATGTGCATCCTTGTTTGACTCCTGATCTTATTTGGAAGGTATCTAGTTTATCCCCATTGCAGATGATGTTTGCTGATAGTTTTAGGTATATACTGTTTATTATATGTAGGAAAGGCCCTTCTATTCCTATACTTTCTAGTGTTTTCAATAGGAATGGGTGTTGTATTTTGTCAAAGGCCTTTTCTGCATCTATTGAGATAATTATGTGATTTTTATAGGTTTGCTTGTTTATATCAATTATGTGGATGGTTTTCCTAATATTGAACCATCCTTGCATTCCTGGTATGAATTCTACCTGATCAGAGTGGATAACCCTTGTGATGACTTGTTGGAGTCTTTTTGCTAGTATTCTATTTAAGATTTTTGCATCTCTATTCATTAGGGAGATTGGCCTATAGTTTTCTTTCTCTGTTTTTAACCTGCCTGGCTTTGGGATCAGTACCATGTTTGTGTCGTAAAAAGAATTTGGTAGAACCCCTTCTTGGCTTATTCTGTCAAATAGTTTGTATGGTATTGGGGTTAGCTGTTTTTTGAATGTTTGAGAGAATTCATTTGTGAATCCATCTGGACCTGGGGATTTTTTCTTAGGGAGTTCTTTGATGGCTTGTTCAATTTCTTTTTCTTATATGGGGTTGTTTAGGTAATTTATTTCTTCTTCTTTTAGTCTAGGCAATTTATATTTTTGTAAGTATCCATCCATATCACTTAGATTGCCATATTTTTTGCCATATAATTGGGCATAGTAGTTTTTAATGATTGGCTTGATTTCCTCTTCATTAGAGGTGAGGTCTCCCTTTTCATCTTGGATACTGTCAATTTATTTTTTTTCTTTCCTTTTTTTAATTAGACTGACTAATACTTTGTCTATTTTATTTGTTTTTTCAAAGGACCAGCTTCTAGCCTTATTTATTAAATCAACAGTTCTTTGACTTTCAATTTTATTAATTTCTCCTTTGATTTTTAGGATTTCTAAATTAGTCTTCATCTGAGGATTTTTAATTTGTTCACTTTCTAGTTTTTTAATTTCCATGCCCAATTCATTGACCTCTGCCCTTCTTAATTTGTTTATATATGAACTCAAGGATATAAATTTCCCCCTGAATACTGCTTTGGCTGCATCCCATAAGTTTTGAAAGGATGTCTCACCAATGTCATTTTCTTCAATGAAGTTATTAATTGTTTTTACAATTTGTTCTTTAGCTGGTCTTGGAGAATCATATTGTTTAATTTCCAATTAATTTTTGATTTATCTCTCCATGTGCCCTTACTAATTATTATTTTTATTGAATTGTGGTCTGAGAGGGTTGCATTTATTATTTCTGCCCTTTTGCACTTGTTTGCAATGATTTTGTGCCCTAGTACATGGTCAATTTTTGTGAATGTACCATGTGCTGCTGAAAAGAAGGTGTATTCCTTTTTGTCCCTATTTATTTATCTCCATATCTCTACTAACTCTAATTTTTCTAAGATTTCATTTGCTTCTCTCACCTCTTTCTTATTTATTTTTTTTATTTGATGTATCTAGTTCGGATAGGGGAAGGTTCAAATCTCCCACTAGTATAGTTTTTCTATCTATTTCATCCTTGAGCTCCGCTAGTTTCTCCTTTAAAAATTTGGATGCTCTGCCATTCCATCCATACATATTGAGTATAGATATTTCCCTGTTGTCTATACTGCCTTTTATCAGGATGTAATTACCTTCCCTATCTCTTTTAACTAGATTTATTTTTACTTTGGCTTTGTCCGATATCATGATTGCTACTCCTGCCTTCTTTTCATCATTTGATGCCCAATAGATTTGGCTCCTTCCTCTTATTTTCACCCTAGGCATATCTACCTTCCTCATGTGTGTTTCTTGCAGACAGCATATGGTAGGGTTTTGGATTCTAATCCACTCTGCTATTCGCTTGCGTCTTATGGGTGAGTTCATTCAATTCACATTCAGAGTTGTGATTACTAGCTGTGTATTTCCCAGCATTTTGACTTCTACTCCTGGTCCTGCCTTTTCTTCTTTCACTATTTCCTTCTACACCAATGTTTGTTTATAGTCAGTCCCCCTATTTTCCCCCTTATTTTACTTCCCTTTCTACTCCCTCTCTTCTTATTCCCTCCCTTATTTTCCCCTGTAGTCTTTTTAGAATCCCCCCCACCCTCTCCCTCCCTTGTACTGCTTACTGATTCCCTCCCCACCAGCCCACTTTTTACCCTTCTATTCCCCTATATAGGGCGCAAGTCTATTCTCTGACCCAATGTATTGGATTGTTCTTCCCTCTTTGGGTCAGTTTCAAAGTCCGTAAGCTTTGACTATTTCCTATCACCAACCTCTTTACCCTTCCAGTGAATTGATGTTCTCCCACCTCCCACCATGAACTTCTTTGTGACATATAAATTTTCCCCCATTTGTTTCTTTTCCCATTTTTTTAGTCATAACCTCTTTTTTTAGCTCTAGTCATGTATATGTATATATACATACACATGTATATGTATTTATGCATGCATATATCTATATACCTATTTATGTCTTGTCCTTTCATCCTATACAGTTTGTCACTGTTCCCTCTGAGTGTAATTCTTCCAGCTGCTCAGGTGATAGCAACAGTTTTTAAGAGTTACCAATGACTTCTTTTCTTATAGGGATACATATCATTTTAACTTATTGAGTCTCTTAGAAAATTTTTGTTGTTGTTTTGTTTGTTTTTCCCCCCTCTTTTTTAATTACCTTTTGATGATTCTCTTGAGTTCTGTGGTTGGACATCAAATTTTCTGCTCAGGTCTTGTCTCTTATTTATGAATGGTTGGAACTCTTCTGTTGTGTTAAATGATCATACTTTCCCCTGTAAGAATATAGTCAGTTTTGATGGGAATTTTATTCTTGGTTGTAGACCTAGTTCCCTTGCTTTACGGACTGTCGTATTCCATGCCTTTCGGTCCTTCAGTGTGGATGCAGCCAGATCCTGTGTTAACCTCACCATGTTTCCATGGTATCTGAATGGCTTCTTCTTGGCAGCTTGTAATATCTGTTCTTTCATCTGATTGTTTTTGAATTTGGCTATAACATTTCTTGGTGTTGTCAGTTGGGGATTGAGTACAGGAGGTGATCTGTGGATTCTTTCAATCTCCACTTTCCCCTCTTGTTCTAGGATCTCGGGACAGTTTTCCTGGATAATTTCCTCTAGTATTATGTCCAGGCTTTTTCTTTTGTCGTGGTCTTCTGGTAGTCCAATTATTCTTAAATTGTCTCTTCTTGAAAGATTTTGTAAATTGTCTATTTTGTGAATGAGATGCTTCACATTTTCCTCAATTTTTTCATTCTTTTTGTTTTTTTTTATAGTATCCTGCTGCCTTGTGAGGTCACTTAATTACAGTTGTTGTATTCTGGTTCTTAAAAATTGGATTTCATCTCTGGCTTTTTGGTTGTCTTTTCCCTTCTGGTCTGATTTTCTTTGAAGATCGTCTTTCATCCTCTTTACCTCGTCTTTCATCTCCTTTGCCTCATTTTTCAGCTGGTTGATTTTGGCTTTCAAGACACTATTTTCTTGTTTTAGTTCAAGTGCCTCTGTTTCCAGATGACTTATCTTAATTTTTAAGTTCTTTTTCCAATTGTCTTCAGTCTCTCTTAGTTGTGTTTTGAGTTCTTCCACAGCCAGTATCCAATTTGCTGGGATTTCTGGCTTATCTTTTGTTGATCTCTCCTCCTCAGTTCCATTTGCTGAGTAGTAGCTGTCTATTGTAGTTTCTTTCTTCTTTTTCTGTTGTTTGCTCTAATTCACCCCTTCTTTACTCCCCTTATATGTCTGTGCTCTTGTTCCTCTCATTTTTTTGTTTTTGGGGGACTTCTATCAGTCTCCCCCCTTGGAGATTTAACAAAAGATCTCTTGGTGTAGTCTCTGGGGGAGGGTTGTTGGGGGTTTTTGCTTCCCTGTCCTCTGGAGGCTTTTGATTGGCGTAAAGTCCAACAGTCAATGAGGATGGGTGGGGAGCCTGGGCTTCCCTGCGTTCTGGAGACTTTTGATGGATTAATTTCAGCTTAGTTGGGCTGGGTTTGCTCTGAGTTCTAAATTTCCTGGACAGCTGGAGCAAATATGGAGGATCTCCAAAGCTCTGGCAAGGCTGCCAGGTCTATGCTCCTTCTAGGCTGCCATCTTGACTCCACCTCTAGTTTCTGTTCTTTCAGAAGACTCTGCTTTCTATAGGGGGAGGGGTTGTGGCCTCCCTGGGCTCTAATGGCTCCTCATGGGATTAGGTTCAGCTGGTGTGGGCCAAATGATCCCTGATCCAAAAAACCTCCTCCACCACAATCTGTGTTGAATGCCCGGAGACTGGTCAAGGTTGCTTTCAAGGTAAGCCTTTCGGAGTAACCCCTTTGCTGGGCCTGAGGTTTCTGTTCTTTCAGAAGCTCTGAGGGCTCCTGATGGGATTGGGTTCAGCTGCTGCCCTAAAACTGGAATCTCCCTTGAGACTCAGATGGAAGGACCCAGGCAGGGGGCTACAGGCTTACCCCTTCTCTCTATGTTTCCCTGCCATCTGTGTTGGGCACCCCAGAGACTGGCTCAGGTTGCTTTCAAGGTGAGTCCTTCAGAATAGCCAACCTTGAGGCCTTTTTGCCTGCCCTGAGGTTCCCACTGCTGCCGTGGGCTCAGCACTCTGGGTTGGGGGGGATCAGTCCTGGGACCTTCCTTCTGCCTACCTCTTAGATCCGAGTGGTATAGTGTTCTGGCTTTTGGGGGGCTGTACCTTTTGATCCAGGTCCAGGAGGAGGGTTCCCTGGGTCTGTCCTGTTGTTCAGTTTGAATTTCGGTGTCCTGGGAGCATTCAGTTTGTGATTGGTAAGGAAGGGTTTTCAGAGGTCTGAACTTTCACTGCCTCTAAGCTGCCATCTTGACTGGAAGTCTCATTGCTTGCTTTTTAAAAAAGTATAGAAGGTCTATATGATACTTTCAAAACTAGCTTACTTTGATTCCTTCTAACCTTCCTTCTTTTCTCTTTAAATTAAAAAAAAGGTTCAGTTGCCTTTTGGGGAGATCTTGTGGGGATATGGTTGTTGCTAAGAGTTGCTTTCTCTTCCTTACTTCCTCTTCCTTTATTACCTTAGTGAAGAAGCAGGGAAACCCTGTTAAGACAGACAAATCTACATGATGGCCTCATCCCAAAATGTCTGTTATCTGTCACCTGTCCATCTAGAGGCAGGTAACATGTTTCATCATAAGTCCTCTAGAAACATGGTTCATTATTGCATTGGTCAGAGTTCACCTTCCTTCCTTCCTTCCTTCCTTCCTTCCTTCCTTCCTTCCTTCCTTCCTTCCTTCCTTCCTTCCTCCCTCCCTCCCTCCCTCCCTCCCTCCCTCCCTCCCTTTCTTCCTTCCTTCCTTCCTTCCTTCCTTCCTTCCTTCCTTCCTTCCTTCCTTCCTTCCTTCCTTCCTTCCTTCCTTCCTTCCTTCCTTCCTTCCTTCCTTCCTTCCTTCCTTCCTTCCTTCCTTCCTTCCTTCCTTCCTTCCTTCCTTCCTTCCTTCCTTCCTTCCTTCCTTCCTTCCTTCCTTCCTTCCTTCCTTCCTCCTTCTTTCCCTTCCACCCTTTCTCCCTTTTATGACCAAACTGAGTGTGCTATTCTCAGAATGTGCATTCAGTTTACAAAGGTTAGTTTGTTACCCTTTGCTGATTGAGGCCTAAAGGGCAATGAACAACTCGGTTACTCCCCATACCTCACCTAAACTAGGTTGGAAGAATCTACAACCCAGTCATAGGTATATTGGTTTGTAGGTCAGGGCCCAGTGTGGGGGCCTGACAGGAGAGTGGGGAGGATCCTTGTATTGGAACTTGTGTGTATATATATATATACACACACACACACACACACACACACATATATATATATATATATATATATGTATATATATATATTGCTTGTTTGCTGCCTGGTCAGTTCTACTTCTTACCCTATCACTGAAGGGAACAAACTGCCTTTTTTTTACTCCTACCTTCTGATTCTAAGTTTTGTTTATTTGAGTGAGTGGGGTACTTGTGCTCATTTTTGAGTAAGGCACTTGTCATAATTTTTATCTCATACACTTCCTCTGTCCCTCCTTCCCCTTTTTTCTTAGAATCCATTTGGGGTTAAATGATTTGCCAGGGTCACACAGCTAAGAAGTATCTGAGGCCACATTTCAATCCCTTCTCTGAACTGCTGGCCTGGCTCTCTATCCAATGGGCTACCTAGCCATCCCCATATATCTTTCAAAGTTGTTTTTTAAAAATAATTTGTATGAATTATTCTCCTAGTTCAGTTAATATTAACCAAGGTCATCTGAAATTGCCTTTTTGTCATCTTATTGTGCAATAATATTCCATTATATTTATATGGCATAATTAGCTCTCTAAATAGTAATGTAAGGTACTCATTTAGATTATAGTAGTTTTTCTTTACTATTAGTTCCATCTTCAGAAGTAGGAATTGTTTTTGCTTGTGATAGTTCCCTCCATTAACTACCAACCCCATTTCAGATAAGAGTGAAGTTCATCTGATGCCCAATATCACAACCCTTTTCTTTATATTTCATTCTTTTCTCACATTTCAATTATGAATTCCTGAGCAATAGAGAGAGCACCAGTTTGCTTTAAAAATATAGCATACTCTATGAAGTCAGGAACAAAGAAGATCTTTTGCTCTTCCTTCTCCTTTTCCCCCTGGTATATTGCTCCTTTTACTTTCCCTTCTTTTGTCCATCATAAAATCCTCAGAACAGAATCAGTACACTCCTATGACTTCTTTTTCTTATTGATCTCCGTCAAAACCCTTTAATGATGTGGCATTCGTTTCTTCTTCCTCTGTTAGAATTGTTCTGCACCAAAACCCTGACAAGAAGACAAGAGCGAGAAAGGAGGGGCTACACCAAATTTATATCCTCCCTCCTTCAGCACATAAGATGAGGAGAATGGGGTGCTGGGAATTGTAGATTTTAGGGTAACACATTGTAATCACACCTCTTAATACCATGTAAAATCATAATACCTTTCAAGATATTATTTCACCATCTTGATTCTTATATGTTAACATATGTCATTTCCTTATATCCCCTATATATATGTTAAATGTTTAGGATAATTTGTTTTTTGTTTCCCAAGATTACAGATACATTATTCTGAGGGAAAGGATTTTTGATTGGAGCCTGTGATTTCAATTGTATAGGAAAGTCTTAGTACGGAAATTCTTTACCAGAACAGACTGGCAGCTGCTATACAATTTATAGTTTTAGAGAGTTGCCTGGGGCAGTGAGAGGATAAAGGATCTGTCCAATATCAGGGAACTAAAATGTGTGAGAGGCAATCCATAAACCTAAATTTTTCTGATGCTGAGTCTGTATACCTAGTGTTCAGTTTGGGTTTTGTTACATATCTGGGATTGGCCAGAATTTCAAGATGTACCTGCTGAACTGGAAAGCTCCACACTTATGGTTTATCAAAGAAGTATGGGCATTTAAAATACTTTTTTACCTTATTTATAAAGAAAATGAACCAAGAGAGTTTAGGTTACTTGCCTAAATTCATAAAGCAAGTTCTAACTGCCATAAATGTTTTATAGTATATGTTTATTCTAATAGGGGAGATGTTTTATTTTCAAAAAATCAACACGTGTGTGTGTGTGTGTGTGTGTGTATGTGTGTGTGTGTGTGTGTGTAGAGAGCCTGAGAGAAAGACAAGAGAGCCAGAAAGAGAGTTTTTATGTTTTTAGAAATGATTTAGAACTGGGAAAAATAGAACTCAATATTTAAAATACAACAATTAAGAAATTTGATGTTATCCCCGACCCCCATACTCTTGCCTTAAAAAAAAAACACAGGATAGGAAAAACTTACTGTTTATGCTTCAGTTGTATGAGCAATGAAATGTTTTTCTCTTGTTCTTGAAGTTTCCCTTGCTTTGTAAAGTCCTATTTTGATTGGTCTTGGTCATAGCTGAACCACAAAGAACTTAACTCATACACATTACAACGATCTCTGAAAAAATAGAAACCTTTTCTATTTGGAGATAAGTGGCCAATTTCAGGTATCTATGCATGTATTCTAAGATCCAGTGAATTCATTTGGCAAAGATGTTGCTAATGTTTCATATAAAAAGCATGTTCTGTAGAATCAGGTTGTGGGAGGTGTTGAGAAAAGAGTATTAGTTTTCAGAGCTATTGCTAATGTATAATGAGAATAGTTGCCATAGAGATCTAACAGCCTCTTATGGGAATGCAATCATGGTCCTAAGAATTTAAAATTCTGACCACTCTTAAAAAAACCCAAACAAACAGAACTTACAATGGAATCATTTTAGCAATCAAAAAGAAAAGAATATAACTGTACATCATTTTTCTCCTCCGTGTATACTTAACATTTATGGAACTTAATCTTTAAGTATGTACTTTGTAATATCAGTTCCAGTGCTTAAAAGCATTGATAATTCAAAAAATCCTAAACAGAATTTATGGCATCTGTTGCATATCAGTGTTCACTCAGTAGTTCTTTCTCTTTTTTCCACTCAGATAAAACTGTGCTTTTCTTTTTTTATCGTAGCAGAAAATCTTAAAAACAAAATCATTTAAGTTGCTAGTAGAATATGCTAATCAGATTTTGAGGTTTTAAAATTTCCAGCATGTATGCACTTGGGTAGAGGAAACTCTCATTGCATTTGAAATATATTCAGGCTGCACGGATAATAATACATGATTTAATTTCCCCAAGCATAGCGCCCATCAAAAGAATACCATTCTAAGATCAGTAGTCGTGAGTTTGAAATTGCTCTGGGTTCTGCCCGATGTGTGAACACTGTATTTACAGGTCCAGAGCCACAAATTTGCTCTGCAGCTGTGCTTAATGGTTATCAGTTTGGCACACCACATGATTACTTTGGAGAATGAATGGAGACTTCCGAGCCCTTTGGCAGCTCCAGTGTAACTGAAGTACCAATTGCTGAAGTCGATCATATGAATTTAATTATGCTGGTTACATAATTAGCATTTGAGGAAATCTGAGAAAAATCCTTTGGGGGAATGATGATTCTGTATTTCAAAATGCAAGCGTTCCCATTCAAAGGACTGGAAAGTAAAAGTGATGGAACTTAGAAATATTGTAGCCCCAAGTATGTGAGATCTATTTCCAACAACTTTTAGAACTAAATCTTCATAACAATATGCTTGAGTTGCATGACCCAAACTACTGGGACTTGTCTGCCTAAGTGAGGATATATTTATATGCAGAGGCACATCTGCATATACTTATGTTCAGATGGTGGCACTTAAATCTGTATAACCAGCTTTACACCTATAATGACAGCCTAGAGCTATTTAACACCTAAATGCCAGTTTGAAAATGAATAAGAATTGTGCTAATGATCACCAAATGGATCCTGTGACTCCTATAGAGATGATCAGATGCCTATAGCTTGTGCCTAACCTTTGGGAAAAACTGCCTTTGTAAGTACAGTTCAGTTTTTAAAGTAATTGAAATTATAGTTTTGTTCTAATTTCCTACCATTTTTACTGCATTCAAAGTATATGATTTTATAAATTTAATTTCCCCCCCTCAGTTTTCTTGTACATTATTATGGTTCTGTGAAACAAGTTAGGTACAAAGAGACTTCAAAGGAAAATATTTACTATGAGGATAGGAAGGAAAATGCAGTAACAAAACTTGGTAATGCCAGCAAAGTATAGTGAAGAAATTTGGGTTCTAATTAGTTCCAACTTGACTACTAATGATCCCTGGGAGTTCCTTTCTGATCTTGAGAATGCTGTTTCATGGCTTGGGGTCTCAGTTCACTCATGTATAAAATGAGGAAGATGCATCTGGTAATCTCCGAGGTTCCTTCCTGCTCTAAAATTTTATGATTCTATAAACACAGCCTGAGTCATGGATATAAAATAACTCAAGACCCAGGTTTATTTGTAATTACAGCCTTATTTTTGACCTAACAAATTTATTATAATTCAGTTTAATTTACCAAAATGTTTTCTGAATTCTATACTCATTTTAAAAATAAATAATAAATTTAATTTTGCACATAATTTTGTATTTTATTAGAATGTTTGTTACTTGCAATAAGAAACTATTTTTGCCTTGTATAATTTGGGGTGCATATTTGCACAGTACTTAGTAACAATGCTTTAATATATATTTTTTTAATTAAATAGAATTGAAGTACTCAACAAATTTTTTCCTGAAAACTCAGGAGCATTTTATAGTACATCACAAATGAATTTACCATACAAATTTCCATCAAAGAAAGAGCTTTAAAAGTTTAAATCACTAAGTAACATTTTCAAGCAAAGGCTATATGACAATTTTGGGGGGATATGTGGTAGACAGGATTCCTGTTCAGGTATAGTCTAGGTTGAACTACATGGTAACATTCAAATGCTTCCATTTTGTGATTCTTTTGATTCAGAATTTGTCATTAGTCAAAAAATACTCCTACTTGAAATATGATTAAATAATGAATATGACAAGAATAGTTATATTAATAGTAAGTTTTATAGAAATGATGGAAATACAGGAAGATCTTCACGAATGTTTTAAACAAAATAATTTGCTTGTGAATTATGTATATATGTATATAATCATACTGATATCACATTTTAAAAATAAAACATCTTTGTATTTGTGCCTAAAATTTGTTGTGAGGAATGTGTGAATTGTTAACTGGATCAGACAAAAACATAAACATTACAGACTTTCTGAATTAAATAGAAAATCTTATAAGTATTTTGAGAACACTGTGTTTTTTTAAAAAGAAAAAACAATGCAGATTATAAAATTGACCACATTTTATTAGATTATTTGTAGGGTTCTTTTTTAATAAACCAGATTCAAATAGGATCTCTGCACCCAAATGAGCAGTCAGATTTGTAAGAGAGCATTCACCTGCTGCTGGGTGGGGTGGGGGTTTGAGGTTTGGGCTTGGGGTAGTAGCTGAGGCTGAGTTAATGAAGGGGAGAAGGCATATTATCTGCTTGTTTCTTATTTTAACTAATTAGTCATACTAAGTAGGCCCAATTGTTTCCAGGTTGCTAAAAACAAGTGCAAATACTGCCAAAATACAATCTAAAAATGTTTAATTGCTTATTTTAGAAACAATTATTTAGACAGTTTTTGCTCTCAATTCTGCTACCCTGGGGCAGCCTCCTATCATCAATCCTGCAACCTGTCATCAAATAGACTTTTCTAATATATAACACACCTGCTTTCTCTTTTCTAAAGCATTCACTGATAGATCCCCTTTCGGGCCCCAAAGCTTTTAAGAGAGGGAAAATGCAAAATAATTCTTGTAATCACTCTGTCCCTGTTGTTAACTAATATCACAAAATGCTCAGAAAGGGAATTCTACAGTTAACAGTTCTGTGATTCACATTTTATATTGTATAGTAAAAATTTAATTTGTAGGGCAACTTCTGCCCGTTTGTAAGCAGAAACATTTAACTGCAAACTATGAAAGCTCTTTTAAATTGGCATGAATTCTTTTTCTTTACTTCTGCATATGAAAAATATATATTCTTATGATTTGGGGAAATACTGCCATTTTGCTTTATACCTTGTTATTTATATAGGTTCTTAATTAAATTCACATATTTAACTTCAGGATAGGATAGACAGTTCCATTGGTTAAATGTTTCTATATGCTTTATAAAACCAGATGTGGATATTATTGTCCCTTATAAATACATTAATAAAGTATATAATTTACTTTACCTCTAACTGCAGATTTGTCAAGAATCCATTTCCCATTTCCCAGTCTCTCCTTTGGAAGTACACAGCTTGGAATGTAGTTTTGCAGTTATGTCTAAATGGCATATAAAACACGCTAAATTGTGACAGCAAATACTGCCAAATAGCAGTATTTTTATATTGACTAAAATATTTGTAACCCTTCTCCTTAAAAATGTGTTCTCAACTTTTCATTTCTCACAAATATTTTACAAATTCCACAGAATTACAAAGCTATAAGGGAACTGAAAAAAATCACCTGCTGCTTATTTTTCAAAAGAGGGAAGTGAAGGGTCATAAAATGTGTTGCGTAAGGTTATCCAGGGAATTGGTGACAGAACCTGCTTTGTAATCTGGTTCTGAACAGTTTAGTGCTCTTTCCAACATACTATATTACTTTGGAAAAGTACAGATGCTGATTCTGATTTCTCCAATTAGTATATTCTCTTTAACACTTCAAATATTAAATTTCCTATAATACACCTCAATTCATCAGCCCACTGCTTTAAATGTCCTGTAAACTGTGCTGCCTCCAATATTCTGCCTAAACTTTGTGCCATTCAGCCACTCCTTAGCCCTATCCTTAAGCACTTTGCTCCATTAAGCATTCTCACTCATTCTGACTTTGTATCTCAGATAGCCTCTTTTTATTCCTTTCTTCCTCCTTCCCTTTTCTTTCTTTGTCTTCTCTGTACCCACTACAATCCTTCTTTATACCTCTCTTCTTTCTTTTCTCTCTCTTATCACTCTCTTCTTTCATCTTCTCATCATTTTCTTTGCCTCTACTATTTTTTATCTAGGCTTCCATATCCTTAAAGAACACAAAGGAACCTTCCTTGGCTCCAGTTAGCACCTAAACCTATACTTAGGAGTAAGACATTTAAACCATGTGGCATTTAAAGCATTTTATAATATAGCTCAAATTCACCTTTCTATTTTTATAGTATACTATTCCTTTTTGACCACAAGATGTTCCCTAATATCATCTTTTACTCTTCCATTTCTGTTTATTCATCAGAGATATCTTATATATGGGCTTATGTACATATACATGTATCTCAGAATTTTGAAATACTTTTTTTTCTCTAAGGAGCAGCTGCCAACTACTTCCATGAAAGTTTCCCTGATCCTCTCTTCCCTCATTTCAAAATGCTTTCTGATTTCTCAAAATTTCTTATATTTTTCCCCTTTTCTCTCCTTTTGCTTTCATCACATACCTCTTTTATGTTTATTTATAAATATGCCTTAGTCTCCATCTTTATTTGTAAACTTCTTGAAACTTAAGGACTGTGTTGTTTTCCCCCCTTTTTTTTTGTATCTCCAATTGCTGCACACTATACCTAATACATAGTAAGTACTAAACAAGATTAATCTATGGAAATTCTATTTCCAAATTGGGGTAATTTTAGTGATGTTTTATCATATTTAGGTACACATAATAATAATTATTATAAGTAAACATTTGCAAATAAAGATCCTATCAGATCTGTTTTAATAAATGGAAAAATCTTTACTTGTAACGAACCTGTTAGTAATAACTATCTCTAAAGATAAAGAATTTGTAAACTGTTTATGTTCTCAAGTAGATCAGCTGTTTCTCTTGCATATTTGTTTTTATTGTTAGATGGTTTCACATAGTCTTTCTCTGTTGATTGTGGAAAATAAAACTTTAAGCCATTCCAGATCAAATTATTCTATTTATTTACTGATATTCCAAGTAAATGATTTTAAACAATCTTTAATAAAAGCACAAAACTTTATACTTCATTTCATCTTTTCATTGTGATTAAATAGCAACAGATTAATTTATACACATTCAATTTTAAATAAATAATTGGGTTTGCCATTTATTAAAAAAAAACTAAACTTAAGATTATGTGGCTGAACCTATCCATTTAGACCAGTTTTGAAAAAAATCAGTCAATTCATTGGGAAAAAAAGTAAAACATGTTTGGAATTGTCTAGCTAGAACATTCCTATTCATTTTGAAATTTCGGCTACTTCGGGTGCCTTAGTCTGAGAAATTTCCTTACATGTCTTTTAATCTCTCAAAACCTAGCACAGGCCTTTGAACATTATATGGATACAGTAAAAACTTACCACTTTGAAGCTCATTAAGTAGAGTCTATAGCCCCCAGTTTTGGTGCTGTGATTATGTAAAGGAAAATAAAAGTAGTAAAAATCATTGTATAGGAGAATAAATATATTAATATTATATTTTATCCATGGATTTAGTTTTTTAAGATAGTCTCTCAAATTTAGCAGAGAGATGATGCAAAGTCCAGAAAAAAGCATTCTCTTATTACTATCAGTTTGAAATCTATAGATTTCAAAGATCTATAAGAAAAAATATAAATGTGGTCAAAGTTAGGAAATCAAGGTGAAATCCTTAGTGAAAGTTTTTTAAATCGTTTGTTTCAAAAACTTAAAAGGACTCAGAATATTTCTGATATTATAGAGCACATAAGGGTAGTAACATTTATTTCATTGGTCTTTGTGAGCTACTCTGGTTTAGAAAGTACAACACCATATGGTGGTGTTAGAATGCTATATTAACACTGAAAAAGTGAAAAAAAAAGACAAGCATGGAAATCATATATTTTGTAGCACTGTAAAAAGCAGCTATATAAAAATGTTTTAAGGTATTTGTTACTGAGTAAACCAAAATAGAGGGAAAAATAGACTAAACAAGCTTCTACTGTACAGGAGTGTGACCTATTGCTGAGGAATCTTTCCTGAGCCTATATATTTTTATTTTGCAATATGCATATTATATATGTGTATATGTATAATATATGTATATATATACACATCTGTTTTCAGAATTCATTTTAGAATTTTACTTATGTTGATTTTTTCATCTATTAGGAACAATTATGAAATCTAAAATTTGAGATGCTTTAGTTTCCTTGGAAATTTTTTAGTATTTTCCATTTATATATACAAATTATTTTAATAAAAGCACCTTTTAAAACAAGTAAATTTTAAATGTCAAAATAAATTTTATTAAATGCAACACATTTTTTTCCAGTTAAAAATTCCTTTGGTAGGAAATTGTTTCAAATCCATAGTATTTGGTCAGGATCAGAAAATTTCTTTTTAGTGAGGATTTACTTGTTTGTTTGTTTGTTTTGGGCTATTATTCCTTTCTCCAAGATCTCCGAATGGAAATGTTTATGTTTTTATTGGGTTACTAAACTGCACTGATCCTAAGGGCGAAGTAGACTGATAGATGATAAAGTTTATGGACAGATTCAGAGCCTATAACCCTATACCTTCATAATTATAAAATATCAAAGTAAATTAGGTTTGTTTGGCTGATTTGAACCTTTGTGATTTAGAATTATTTGTTATAAAAGAAGTGTTTTAAAGTGAGATTATAGACTGTAGCATTTCCTTTCTACTTTTGTTTCCTTCTGTTTTTCCCCAACCTTAAAGAACTGATTTAGTAATATATTAGTTGAAAATGCAACCATTATTAGTACATAAAAAGTTCTACCAAATTATAAGTGGTCCTTTTATTTTAAGTTTTGACTTCGGTTTATTCTGATTTTGTCTCTATAGAAGTAATTCTTGGAAAAAGGAGAGCTTTCTCTGAACATGTCCATATTCTGACACACACTACTAGTCTCTAACTTAACAAAGTTACTTAGCTAGAATGCATGTTGCCATGACTATATAGGTCAGAAATTATAACTGTAAAAATAAAATGATATGTTTTGTTATGTTCAACTACTAGAAATAAGTTTTTGAGAATAAAATTACAGTAAAGCCAGATTGCTACTAATTTTCCTTATGAGGAAAAAAGGGGAAAAATTTTTAAAATGGTGAGAGTGAAAATTTCTTAGTTATCTTAAATATCATTGTTCAACTTGCAGTGAGATTATAATTTCAGAAGAAAATTTCAGCAAGAATATTTTCATTTTGATAGTTTTTCAAGGTGTTACGTAATGATGGTTTTAATATTCTTGATTTTGTTTTCATTATCTTCACTAGTACATGTTTATGATTTCAGCAATATTTGAGTGTATTAGAAAATCTGAAATATATTTTATATCTCTTGGTGGCACTCTTTTGTTGGAGACAAATTTTGCATCTGCAGTTCAGTTGGGGGGTTAAGATGGAAAGACCACATATTGTAAGGAATTTAGTGGTCAGATGTAAAAATTTTGTTTTTAAGTATTATGACCACTATAATAGGCATTTTAACTAGTAATGTTTCTAAGCATGAATTATGTTAGTGATATTTGGAACATTTATTTAAAATATCTGAATGGAAAGAACAACAACAAAAATAATCAAACCTGAATAATGAAAAGCTAGGAAATAACACCACTTTCTGTATCTTTGTGGAGATAGAGGTCCAGGGGTATGAAACACTGTATATAATATCAGTCCCTCAGTAAGTTTTGCTGAACCCCACCTTTTAATTCTTTATTATAGCTCCTTAGGAGGGTGAGAAAGAGTGGGACATGTAAAAATATAGGAGAATAAAAACAAAAATTATCAATAATTTCAAAAAATCAAAATAAATATAATAGTTTTTCATTAGGAAAGATTATTTTTAAAAAAATAAACATTATTGAAGACTTAATAAAACAACAAAATTGATCTCTATCCTCATCTCCATTTCTCTTTTTCAGAATAGTTCCTTCACAGGTTTCTATGACTCATTTGCTGAAGAAGTGTAACAATCTATTTCCTCATCTGCTGGCTCTTCTGACCACTGGCAAACTTTCTTGACAAATTTGAAATAACACATCACACTTATGTATAGCCCTGAATTAATAAATTTATTCTACAGCAGTGAAAGTTTTGAACTTACATAATAGGAACTAAAGTACTTCAGTGTGAAAATTAACAAGTATATCAAAGATTAATTGTGTCTTATAAATAGATTTGTATAAAATTTAATTCATAGGCAACTAGATGGAGAGCAAGGACTGGAGTCAGAAGGATCTGAGTTCAAAACCAGCTTAGGCAAGCCATTTCCCAAATTCCCTCAGTTTCCTAATGTGTAAAGTGATCTAGAGTAAGCAATGGCAAACCACTCCAGTATCCTTGTGAACACAACCTCAGATGGGATCATGAAGAGTTAGACACAACTGAAACCACACTATGATAGCAACAAAAGTTTGATTCTTGTGCTTCTTATTAAAGTGTTTACCAATTTAATTACATATAGTTGCAAAATATCTTCTTTGCATTCTTATTCCACACTAAAAAAATTAATGAAAGATAAATATTTGGTATTGTAAAGCATTGAGGTGAGAGATCAGAAGGTCTTAGTCATGTGCTTGGTCCTATACAGCTTTCACCACTTGGATACGTCACTTTATCTCTGTGAACTTCTGAGACCTCATTTGTTAAATGAGAATGCTTCCAAGTTAGTTTTTTTTTATGTGTGAGGAAACTTCATTTTAAACTACATCTTAATGCAAATTGTTGATATTAATATAGATAATGATGACTATTGATATATAACATAGAACACATATCCTGTTTTCATAGATCATTTCAGGTAATTTTGTCCAAGATGGTTATCTCCTTCAAAAGCAGAGTCTCTGTGAGATGTGTGACCTAATTTATATTTGCAATTATCCCCTGTAGCTAAATTGTTTTCCAGACTTTTATTAATGTTTTGATATTTCATATAGTGTTAATGGTAATATTTATTCACCTGACACTTCATATTATCAAAGAAAATTTAAAATTATATATCTGTCATTGCTTCCAACTTAACTGAAATGTTCATTTTCATCTTTGTACAGATCAGGAAACTCAGACTTATGATTTTATTAAATACCCCAGTAAATAGTATGCATGTATTTTTCCTCACAGTGTATTTTTCCTTAAACCTTATAATACCTGAATTCCAAGATGAATGTGCTATCTTTTTTTTAACTGTAAGGAAATGGGAAAAGAAGTACATTAGCTGAAAGTAAAAATGAATTTTTGGTTCTTTTCCCCAGTCCCACTTTAAACCTTTCTCTCAGGGATCCCAATGCAAGGTAGCTCATAGTTACACAGTCAAATGTGTCTTATTTTCTATCATTTATAGAAGAGAGATTCAGGATTATTTACATATGAGCTGAAGAGTATTTATGCCTAGGATAAGTATTTTTAAGTTTTTAAGAGAAAAATGATGTGTGAGAAAACAAGTGGGATGATCATGCTTCATTTGGCATTCTAATTTGAATGCACTTACTTTCTCGTTAGGTTTCAGTTTGAGGTGTGCAGGATCCTCTGTACCCCCTATTGGGTCCATTTTTTTACTTGATGGCCACTGATATTTCAAATATATAAAGTGGTCCTGTTGAGGAATTTCTTTTGCTTTGGGATCCCATATGCCTACCCCTCCACCTAAAGACTATCTTTACTATCACTTTGACTTTTTGTTTACTTTTCCATCTTCCAGATCTTGCCCTCATTTCCCTGCTATCCTCAACTCAGACACTCTGATCTCTTAACTCTAGCTTTTGATCAGTTTTTTTTCCATTTCCTAATGAACCTCTTAATTTCACAAGTCAAGCCCTGGTTCTCCTTGTTTCTTCTTCCTGGCTCTCAGTCCTTCCCCAGTTCTCTATGTTCCCTTGCTCCAAATTCTACTTGTCACACTTCTGTCACTTATCTCTTTTTTTAAACTCTCCATATGGAGAAACTGTCGTAATATATCAAGAAATGATTTACTATGACAATATTTAATTCATTCCAGTAAAGCAATGATGTTTCAAAATCAGTAAAGCAATTTGAACAATTATCTATCTAAGCAAAAAGAATAAAAAACCTTAATGACTGTTTTAATAGATTCAGAAAAAAACCTAGAACAACACACAGTATGTATTCATATTGAAAAACCCAAAAAAGAAAAGGCAAAGAAAAGCCCTTCTTTAAAACAGTCGGGTACATACAACACTAGAAGCTTGCCAAGTACCAAAAAACCCTCCTTTCTCTAATATTATTTAACATATTCCTAGAATTTGCAGCAATTATATACCAAGACAAAATAACATCAGCAAAGAGAAGATAAACTGATCACTATTTACCAACATCATATGATAAACCTAGAGAAATCCAAAGAATCTGCAAAAATATTAGTTGATATGATTAATAACTTCAGTTATGTAATAGGATGGGGTGGCTAGGTGGTGCAACTTATAGAAGGTCTGGGCCTGAAGTCAGGAGGACTCACCTTCCTGAATTCAAATCTGACCTCAGACACTTAGTGGCTGTATGACTTGGGTAAATCACTTAACCCTCTTTCTTTTAGTTTTCTAATGTGTAAAATGACCTGGAGAAGAAAATGGCAAACCACTCCAGTATCTTTGCCAAGAAAGCCCCAAATGTGGCCACAAAAGTTGGGACACAACTGTAACAACAGAACAATAAAATATAACAGGATACAAAATATGCCAAAAATCATAATCATTTCTCTGTAGCACTAAAAAAAAGAAAGAAAAAAGTATCTACCTATTTATCAGGTATTAGTAAGTTACAGTGATTATTCTCTACTAAATATATAGTTTGGATTCTGTATTCATGTTCATTCCACACTTAGAACTTAAAGAATATGCAGAGAGGATAGAAATTGAGAACAGACCATGGCTGATGAGGATTCCTGTCAAAAATGTTGTATGACTGAAAAAAAATTTTTTTCTTTATCAAAATCTTACTACAAATTGACATTACTGTTTTGCTTATATTTTAACTTATAAACTTATCTCTGTATTTAATATAATGGTCTTAAGATTTTAGAATTTTACTCTAAATCTAGATCTCCCATGTGTTTAAAGTTTATTTCTGAAAACATTTCTCTCTGTAGTCTTACCGTAGTTGAGAGCCACTGTACTTGTTTTACATTTTGAATAAATGGTAATCATTTGCAAATGATTTTATTTCCCCTGCTACTTATTTAATAGTATCATAAGAAAAATATCTTACTTAATTTTTGTTGAAAATGGATTTTTTGGTTAGATATAGGGAAAATTAGGTAATGCTTGGAAGCCACTTTCAAAGTAGAAAGTACTATTTAGTGTAGATGTTGAGTATTATTTCTGGCATAGAGTTGGTTTATGGTAGAAATACTAAAATTGGATCAGGATGTATACTATCTGGAGACAAAATTGAAAAATTTAACTCAAGAATGCTGTTTAATTTTGTTTTAAATGAACCAAAGACATATTGAAGGAGATAAGCCAGTTGTAGTACCTTTCTTATTTAATTGTTTGCCAAAACTCACTAATTTTAAGATTGTGATTTATGATCTTTAAGTTTAAAAAGTAAAATCGTGAAATTAACTTTAGTTTTTGTTTATAGGAAGAATGTTTTTTGAATCTTGAGGCACCAATTTCAAGAGTGTGTGGATATGATACACCATTTCCTCACATCTTTGAAACATTCTACATCCCAGACAAATGGAAATGTTATGATGCCCTTCGAAAAATGATCAATTATTGATCAACTAGGTTAGTATGTTATCAGTTTTTTTTAAAAGCAAGCATTAAATTATTGTAAGTCAGATATTTGTGAAAAGAAGATTATTTTTATGGATAAATGAAAGTTCTGGTGAATGCCAGTTTTAAAGTAAAATTTAATGAAATGGAATGAAGTTTAATAATGCTGATAGTCTATAATAACTCATTAATAAACATATGAGAGAAAAAAGAAATAGCATCTGAATAGTATCTACTTAAATTGAAAAAAATATTTTTCGTTGAATAACTATTGTGTTCTAACTTTTGGTCTACAAAATATGCCTTTTATCTTAACTCTGGGTTGAAACATTTTATAAGATCTATAGTGATTTAGAACGACTGACTTCCATTTCATCAAATCTATACTTCATTGTAATATACTATATCTTTAAATTGATCGTGATATTGGTAATTTTTTATTTTTTAAAGCATATTATCATATTTAGATTTAGAATTTGTGAACTTTAAAACTAGTTAGTTTAAATTAACTGTATAAACAAAAATAATTTAACTTAAAGGTAAAGCACAACTACAATTTCTATTTAGGAACTATGTCCATATGAAATGTTCTAATTACAAATTACTTTATTTGCATTTTTACAATATTCACAGAGACATATAGCATGACTCCTCCCCTTCTAATCTGTAGTATTACCTATGAATAATAGTAGTGTTAAGGGTAAATAATAAAAATGTATTTCTTAGAGGAAGAAATAACATTCATTGTAAATTAGCAAGCTTTCATGCTATAAGCTGTTTGGTCAGACTTAATACATTTTCTTAATTCTTGTCAGTTATTTAAAATGTGTTAGGTTATGTATGCAATGTAATATCAAGATTCAGTTTATAAATGATTGACATACATTCAACACAAAAGCAAGTGAGAAATCTTGATGAAAAAGTGTTAGACAGTTCCTTTCATTCTTCAATTCAAAAAGTAAGCTTACCTGACCCCATCAGGAGAATTTTCTGGAGCATAAGGAAACAACACATGAAGGGAAAAGGACAATAACTCCTCTCCTCTACTCCATGCATGTGTTGCTGGGTCCAGTAGTTTCATTCTGAGACATGATCATGAATACATATTAGGTCTGGCCCTTTCTCAGACACATACAGGTACAGTGTCTGCTGAGAAGCCTCCTTAGTGGCTTTAAAAGTTGCTGCTCGGGCAATGGTGATATTAGTGAGATGTTCCAGGAACTATCAATTCTAAGTAAGACTTTGTAAAGGGACCAGGACCCTAGCTATGAAGGTTGTGATGTTAAGTATTATGGAGATTATCGGGGATAAATAAAAGGGATAGAAAACTACTTTATGCTCATATTTACATATAGTTTTAAGCATCTTATCTCTTGGGATCTATTTTCACATTCACATTAATGCATTTCTTCTACCATAAGTGTGAGAAAATTACTTAAACCTTATGTGAAGTTAGGTATATTGGAACAAAATGATTGAAACATTTACATGTTTAAATACTATATATACTTAAATAATAAAAATAGCTTTTCTGCTCAATAAATCAAATTATGTATAAAAAGATATAATTATGGGGATAATAAATATGTATATATATATAATCAGTCATTATTATGCCTTATTGGTCTTAATCTATATAATTTGTTATTGACTTCTTTTACAGAGATTAGAAGAATAGAACAAGATGTAAAAAGTCTTTTGATGGACTTTGATATTTACTCAAACTTGTCTTTTCTTCACATGGACTTCAATTGAAACAATTCATTCTGGATATTGGTCAAAAAAGAAGCTAAAAGTCAGAATCCACTCTATTAGCTTATACAAAGAGATTTCAAGTAGTGAATAGTTTAAGATGGGTTTTATAAAATTTTCCAAATACTGGGGGTTTAAACACAATTAAGCTTGTATAACCTTGCTCAGTTACATCTTTCAATTACTTCTTTGTAAATAGGGGATGTGGGACTATATTCAATAAACCTTTTTCAGATTGTCATGTTTCTTCCCTGTATTATTTCTAGTGAAATATATACATGTATATTCCCCAAATTGTAAAGCATAAATAGGTTATTGGGTTAAGTCATAATAAAAATGAAATAGTGATTGGTTTGGGCCTTCTGACTTTAGACTTCTGTACCAACGTTATTTCTTTTTGGACTGTGTAATGTCCTCTTTTTAAGAGTTCTTTAATATCTGATCCAATTCTCCTCTGCTGCCTCAATAGGGTACCACAGCAATGTCTCCTTTTCCTTGGTCTCTGCCTTCATCTCTCTCTCTTGTTTGTCTCTCACAGGCACACATACACATGGACATGAGTAGCATAGTAAAGAAACCCCTCTTACTACATTCCTCTCTTCAGTTTTCCTTTTTTTTTTAGTGACTAAAAAACGTGGAAAGATTCTGTGATTGTTTTAGCCAATGGAACTCTCCTGACATAGATTGCAACCTCACTTAGTGCATAAATCCTATGGAACAATTTAAGACATTATGAGATTAAGCCGAGCAATGTGTAGCTATTAGAGGCTGGGATTTGAATCTAGATCATATTGACTCAATGTCCAGTGCTCTATATGTTATATCACATTATTCTTGAAAAAAATTTATAAACTTAATATACTTAAATGGAAATAAATCAATTGTCTAGAAAAGTATGCATTAAATCTTTAAGCATGATAGTTCTTAAAGAAGTCATTCCATTTTTCATCAATCTTGTGCCTGTGTAACCTATTCTTCATGTGCTTAAAATTAGTATGCAAAAATTAAAAATTAAGTCTAAATTTTCAGTGCTAACTGGAATAAAAGAATAACACTAGTTATTCTTTTGGTTTCATACTTCATATCAGAATGTTGTCTCTGCATAAGTATATGTCACCCAATGTAATGATAATTCACATTTATTTGTCACTTTAAGATTTGCAAAGCACAATACAGAGTATCACTTTATCCCTTCAACAACCTAGTAATGCAGATTCTACTATTATTCCTATTTACAGGGAAGAAAACAGATTCTCAAAGGTTAAGTGCCTTGCTCAGCATCACAAAAAAAAGAAAGTTACGAAGGCAAAATTCAAACTCATATCTTTGTGACTTCAAGTTAAACATTCTATCCATTAGAATACTGCACAAAGCTGCTAACTGGAACTACTCAACTCTCAAATGACACACACTTTTCCTATCTTAAGATGCATAAAGAACACAGGTCAGAGCTTCTTCCAGAAAGCAGAGAGAAAATCAGTTGGCCATGGTTTTTTTTTTTATTTCCATATAAACATTAAAAATGAAAACTTTGTATTAAATATCAGTAGATTTGCTATTTTGGATTTTTTTAATTGTAATTTTTTTATAGGAAAATAAATATACAACTTGGAATGGATTTGAGGCAAATTATGCCATAAGCAGATTTTTTAAAAATAAGTGGCTAAATAAAGTTTAAAAAGCAAGTAACAATAGAAGAAAATGTTTTCTGGTACAGGACCAGCAGTACAAAAAAATAGTGTACAAGTACCTGGATAATACATCTGTTTTGCAATAGTGCAACTTTAAGTACATATTGTTGACTGTCCATAGTCCACACAGAGTTACAACTCCACACTTCAACAACAACATGCTGCCAGCTCCTAAGGAAAACTACTTCTTTTAAAAAAAAGAAAGGCATAACCCAGATGTCCCCTCATTTGACCAATTCCATCTAAGTTTAGATGTGCAGAAGGGCTTAGATATATCCAGAGTAAGCCACATGCAACAGAAAAATTAATTTGCAATTGAAACCAATTTTTTTCTTTTTTACTATTGTAGAGAGACATGCTGCCAAGCTATGTACTAGTATACATTTACATGTAATTATAAAAACTGCAGTTGAGGAAACTCCTAATAATTGAATTCCCACTAGCAAAAGTTTTACAGAACAAATATTTGTTTCATTGGGGAGGAAAATATTTGGCAATAACTTAATAGCCCCAAACCCTAATAACCAATTTCCAAAGCAAAGGTTCCTGTCATTATCAAGATAGGCTATTAAGGTGGTCAGGCATCTTTATGAATGATCATTTGGTTCAGGGTAATTTATTAGCCACAGACTCTCACTGGATTCAGTGATTATCTAGTGCAAAATTACTTGGTGGTTTGGGTGGACAAACTGTCTTTAACAGTGATTTTTTTTTTGGAGGAAATCCATTTGGAATATCAGTGCAATAGAGAAAGGTTTTTTCCCCCTCATCTATAATTCTTGTCTAGGCAACATAGACTTAGACATGAATCACAGTGTCTACCTGAAAGAAACTAATGGAGGAATCTTTGTTGCCCCTGTTTCCATTATCGTTTTCCAGAGCAATAGGAAATAATATAGAGTGGGAGGAAAAGGTTTTGTCTAAGTACTTTTTAGAGGGCATGTTACTCCAACTAAAGTCTCAGACATTTATACAAAAGTGGGTAAAATATGAATTAACAAGCAAACTAAAGATTCTAAAGCAATGACCTATTTGACCTTTATCACTGAGACTTGGCAAATAAAAGCCATACTGTGAGTCTGTTTACTTTATTCAAAGAAACAAGATAGGTAAAAGGAATTGGAGGTGGAGGAAGAGCAATATTGTCTATTAAGAAAATATTCTGATGTCAGGAAACCTGAGTAATGGTGGAAAAATTTTTGGTAAGAGAAACTATGTTGTCCTAAGAGTACTGTAATATATATATATATATATATATATATATATATATATATATATATATATATATATATATATATATATATATATATATATATATATATATAGCAGAAAAATGGGAAAATTGTAAAAAACAGGGGATACCTGAAGGTTTGTAGCAGGGAATGGAGGAGCTGAAGGGAGGGAGAGAATATGGCTGCTGGTGAGGAAAAGGAGAAAGATGCCCCCTGCTGAGAGGATTTTTTTTTTTACCAAATGGGGTGTCTGAGAAAACGAGCCACTTATGATAGCCTGTGGGGATGTCTTCTCACTGGATTGCTGCCGAAGTTGCCCCAGAGCAGGCTAAAAACAGACCCTCCTAGGGATAAACCTTTCTCCAGAATTTGGTCGCCCAGCAGGGGTCCAATAGGAACTATTTGTAATTGGATGATTGCTCTCTCTATGCCCCAGAAAATATAGTCCTCTTATATGACTGTGATATTCAAATAAGATAAACTTTAATAACCATTTCAGATTGGAGAGGGATCAGGGAAAAGGGAAGAGGGAGGTTCCTAAATGAGGTTGGAGTCTTTCTTAGCTTTGGAGCTGAGGCCAGGCCTCACAGGCTGGTGGAGGGTTTCTCCTGTTCCTGGCTAAGCTATATCTGTGCTAGTTTTCTTAATTTCAGAATCTTAGCAGTAGACAGCAAGCAACAAGAACAGTTCTGACCTTCAGAGCTGATTGGGCTATCTCTTCGAGCTGAAGCAAGTCGAGGTACCTCAATCCAGAGACTCAGAAGAAAAGCTGACTCACTCCCCATGCCAGGAAGGAAGTGCCCTAGTCACAAGACCCACTGCCACTCCCAGTTTCTCCTTCCCCCACCAACTGTCAGTCTTGACAATTTCTTCTCTCTCTAATATTCCCATTGTTGCCTGTTCCAACACACTGGCAGAAAGTCCAGAACTTGTTTTTGTTTCCTTCCCATAGTATAGAAAAAGTACAGAATAATAATATAGTAAATAATTCTGGGAAATTTAAATTACACAGGCACATATTGGATTTATTTTCATCAAAGGAAGACCACTTAATACTTTCTTAATTTTCCTTAATGATAATTTGGTCCTTCAAGAGATAATGCACCTAGAAGGGGAATTTTATACTGAATCTTATTTTTACCTAAAAGGAGGGGACTGATTGTTGGGATAAAAATGAAATGATAATTGGAAGGAAGTGACCACCCCCATCTTACTGATGGAAAAGAAATCTGGAAATTATTCACTAAGTATCCTTATTTTAAGAAAAACCTTTTACAAAGGATTCAAAGGAAAAATAGTTTCCCATTAACCAAAATTATCTAAAGGAATCAATCCAAGAGGAATAGGAAATAAGAAGAAAGGGAATTTTGATGATGAAAAGGGGGAAATTATCTAAAAGAGATAGATGCATATGGAAGCAAGAGTAGTTAATAGGATAAATGCAAAATGCAGGTTATTCCTATTAGAATAGTATTAGAATTGTTAATGGTCAGATTGAACTGAGACTGTTGGGAAAGCGAATGATCACAATGATTTGACTTGTAGGAAAATAACTGACAATGGAAAGGAGAGAGACCTACTCATCTCTTTGTTTCTGTTTTCTCTGCCAAGAAAAATGATACTTGTCTTACAACAAAAATGTCTAATTAATAATAATGTCTAATATTCGAAGACAAAACAGTAATGAGAGCTAGCTGCTGTTGAGTTCAAGTCACTTGGCACCTTGCATTGTACTGAAAGATTCGGCATATGTGATTGTTGAAATACCATGTGATCTCTGAGAGCCTGTAACCTAGAAAATGGTGAAGTTTTCAACAATCTTTTGTAAATCCAAAACCTGAGGGGAGAAAAGACACATACAAGATACAGAGTAACTGAAGCTAAATCCTTTAAACAAGACAGAAATGCCTCACAAGGTTTAAAAAACAACAACAACCAACCCTTCAAGAAATAACAGGAGAAAACTTTATTCAATTTCCCTTTTCACTCTCCTCCAAAACCCTAAAACATATGCCAGCGTTGGAGTATAAGCAAATTCATAGGATTGTGATTCAGGAACAACCTCTAGGGACCTCTTGTGTACTCCCTTTCCCCTGCAATCAATTAATGATGTTAAAATTGATAAAAAAAAAAGAAATAAAATTACATCATAGGAATCATAGATAATGAAATAATAAGTATGTATTCATCATATGAGATAACATCTACATTCATAGAGCAAAAGGTTACTGATTTACAAAAATATATAATCATAGTTCCAATTCTCTCAAGGTGAGACAAATTTGGCAGATAAAAATATAAAATGAAATAAACCATAGAAAATACAATAGATTTGTTATCCTATTAAGGGAAACATTAAAGATTATACATATTTATCAGCACTTTGTGTCTTCTTTATAGAAATTGATAATGCTAGGTCACAGAAAGGTTATAAACAAATAGTAAATAGCAGAAGTGCTAAAACTATCCTTTGCAGATCACAAATGCAACAAAATAATATAGAAAACACAACCAAAACATGCAGTCTTTTGAAAAAATTATTTATTTTAAAACATTTTCCATGGTTATGTGATTCATGATTCCTCCCTCTCCTCTACCATCCACCCTTCCAGAGCTAAAAAAACAATTCCACTGGGTTATATGTGTATTATCACTTAATATTTATTTCTATAGCATTCATTTTTGTAACAGAGTAATCTTTTAAAACCAAAATGCCAAATCACATACCCATATAAACATGTGACAGATAATATGTTTTTCTTCTGCATTTCTACTACCCACATTTCTTTCTCTCAATGTGGATAGTTCATGGAGGTCTTTCCAGTGCACATAGAAATTTAAGAAATTCATCATTCCTTATAGCACAATAGTATTCCATTACCATCATAAACAATAATTTGTTCAGCCATTCCCCAATTGAGGAACACTGCTGGGGACATCTACGGAGTCACAATAGGGGACAGTTTAGAACTATTGGGGGACAGCTTAGAGCTGTCGGAGAAGTCACAAGAAAGGCTGGAACATTATCAAAGAGGGATAATGAACGTTTATTGTAAGCAGCACACCAGATTTAAAGCTCTTCTCGAGAGACACAATCTATCCTCCCCAGAATGTGAACAGGGGAGTTAACCGGTTCCCAGGAGATCTTGGAGCTGTTCATGCAGCCTTGAACTGAGATTACTATGTTTTGGCATACTCAGTAGGAATGGTATGTCACAAACACCTGGGAAGAGGAACTCTATTCCATGAAGTCATGAATGGTTCACTGCAGAACACCACCTCATTTTCTAATTTTTTGCCACTACAAAGAGAGTGGCAAAGGTTGCAATCTTAAGTGGAACTTATAATATTCTCAGTAAGTGGTTAGAAAATAAATAATAGAAAAAATAATTATGGAAAAGCATGGTAATGAGGCATACCAAAATATCTGTTTAGCACTAGGTTTATGAGGAAAAATATCTCTGAAAACATTAACAAAATAGAAAAAATAATTAGTGAATTAAAAATAAAAAATTCAAAAAAATCAAATAACTCAAAATAAACATGATAAAAGAAATTTTAAAAATTAGAAGAGAAATAGATAAAATGGGGACTTTAAAAACATTAAAAGTTAATGCTAGTACTTTGAAAAAGATCTAGAAGATTGTGACATGGTACCAAAGTAGATCAGGAAAAAGAAAAAAGATAATCTAAAAAAAAACTCCAAGAGACCAATGAAATATTAAGACAGAAAGAATTACAGGAAGTTAAGAACCTGGCTACAATTAAGACATTTAACAGACAAACTGCACAATATAGAGAGACATCCCAAAGTCTACAGAGGGTGCAAAGAGATACTAGAACTTGCTTTTTATGTTCTTGTCAGGGTCACATAGTAAGAAACTGCCCAATGAAACATCACTATGAACAGGGCCAAAATAAGAGAGATGGGAAAGGTCAGAATGCATATTATCAAGGAAAAGTATATAATAGCAAAAACTATGGGAGACAAGACTCTTAATATTAAGCAGTGTTGCTCTCACTGCAGACTGAGATAATAGACCTGAAAACCATGGAAGCATCAATAGCTTCTGGAGCAAAACCCCGTTATTTAGAAGTGGTAGCAAGGAATAATCATTATACCTCATGATGTCAGGCTCTAGCATCATCTAGCAAAAAAAGAGAAGAATGGGGGAGGTACCCCAGGGAGGAAACATGAGAGCATAAGCATGAAAGGAAAAATGGGAGATGGTAGAAAGGAAAAAGAAAACTTTAAATTTTTAGTTGTGGAGAAACAGATAGTTGGGCAAGTTGCCAAGGGAAGCAACAATTACAAAACAGAAGTCTATAATTGAGATGGAGAGAGGAATTACACACTTAAAAGCAGACATGAAACATGACATTTATGGTTCATAACACATGGGCACACAAAACTGCATGGAGAAAATCAAGGAACAGATTAAAACCTTTTTGGAAAATTTAGCTTGCATAATGGATCTAGGCAGTGGAAAATCAAACAGGGCTAGCAAAATTTTAAAACAGCAACTTAAGTATTGTAAAGGATAATTTTAGCATTGTGACTTAAAATTTAAATTAATTGGTCAACATGGGATATCCCAAATAATAAAATACCCAAGTCAGCTGGAAATTATGGTGATTTTAATTAATATAGAGAGATGGAATTAAGGAGAAGAGAGAGGGAGAGGAAAGAGTTTAAACTGCTCCCACTCAAGCTGAGCCAGGCAGGAGTTAAAGGCCTTGGCCAAAGACCTCCCTTGAGAGTCAAAGGAAAGGAAAGTCCGTCTTATCACTCACCACATGACTGTCTCAAGGAAGCTGTCTGAGGGAGCTCCTCCAGGCTGAGTTCCAGGATCGAACTGGCACCCAGGCATGCTCACAGGAAAATCACCAGCCAGATCCAACTCTTCAGGGAAAGAACAAGAAGGGAGGAAGTGACGTGCCCTATATAGACGGTTTTACATCATTTTCCTGCCACTCATCTGTACTATTGGTAGCTTAGCTTCACTTAGGACATCCGGGGGTTTGTTAGCTGTTTCTGTACATGTCTGTCGAAGGACATCCTCCTAGATACTTAATTCTTAAGTATGGGTGCAGACATTTGTGACCTTGTGTTAAACTAAGTAGGGTAGAGCAATGTAAAGTTCCCAAGACATTCCTGATCAAGTATCTCCCTTGTTACAATCAGGAAATAGCTAAATCAAATCTTCTAAAGTACGGTCTGAGTAGGGTGCAGTAGTTTTAAAATTCACAGTATCCATACCATTCAGACAAGATAGCCAAATGAGACATTGTTGCAAGACATCTTGAAACAGATTCATTTATACATAAAGGAGGGGAAAGAAAGAGAAATGAGGGGAGAACTAACTTAAATCCAAAAGCCAAAGACTTTTTTTTACCCACGAGATCATATCAAAGATCATATAACACTCAAAGACACCAGATCTGGGGATGAGTTCAGCACAGATCACTACCAAAATTCCAATGACTATCTATTCCCTGAACTAGAGACTGCAAAACAATTTAAGGGAGTGGAAACAGAAGAGTCTTTGATAGTGAAACCTCATCCAAGCAGTTCTCAAACTGAAATTAACACAAACACACACCTTTCCTCTGAGGAAGCTGTTAGCTCACAGACAGCAGTGGTCCAAAGTGATACAGAGTTAGTTAATAGTAGTGCATCAAATGGGGGGGGGTGGAATAACTAAAGAGGGGGTGGTAGATTACACTATAACATCATGAAACTTGAAACATCTACTAGTGAAACAAGTGTATTACAAACCCTGGGGCAAGAAAAAGGTTCTGATGATAATAGGAAACCTGTATATATAAACACCATAATAGCTAATTTACAAAAGACTCCAGAATCATATCTTGGGACAGAAGTGGAAGAACAAAAGCACAAACCTCTCAGTGATACAGAGGAGAGTGGATCTGTATTGAAGTCATTCCCAGAAGATACCACCATAAAGGTTTCTATGTCAACAGATTCACAAGAGGGAGTAGATAAACAAGAACCTGATCCAAAAGATATGGTAGAATCTGTGCACTCCAGTAACATAATAGCAGATCTATAGGAAGCAGTAAGCCCACAAGAATCAAATTTGCCATCACATAATACAAAATTAGAGCATATTACTGGGCAACAGCTAGAACAAGAACTGGCAAATATAGAAATCACTGAAATAGGGTCACACCAAGACATAAAACCTGATTTAACAACACCTGACACAGAATTACAACAGATCACTGAATGAAAGCTAATGAAAGACCTGGAGAGTACAGAAATCAGTGATCAAGAGTCAGACTCAGACCCATATGATGAAGTACCAAATGGTACAATAATAGTTGACCCAAACAGTGATGTAGAACAAGAACCGTATGAGTACATCAAGCTCTATCATAAAGTTCACAAAGATTTAGATGAATGGAGCACAAATTAGCATAGTGAACACCTGAATTCAGAACAAACAATCTTTTCAAAATCTGATTCTGATGAAGCAATTGAAAACATCAGAAACTCTTTATCAGTAGAGGAAATACTATAGGAGTCCATAGTTATGAAAAATTTTGTAACAAATATGACTTAAGGGATAGTGACACTGAATTGGATGTAATAAGATAGAGAACAAACTGAAGAAGTGATAGGCAATGAAATGCTTTTATTACATCTGATTTATGCAACCTTGAACATCCCATAACACAAACAATACCTTCTATTGAGAAGACTTCATATCAGAACTGGTTTGAGTTCTATAGGGTAGCAAACAACATGAAACCTCATAAGAACCCAGACTGGAACTAGGCATAAGATCTGACACATGATCCACAAAGAAACCTTAATCAAATCAGGACAACGGGTCAGGCCATATTGACAATCCCTGGCTGAAAAAAAAACAAAAAACAAGAAAACAAAAACTGAGACAAGTCCATGAATCCCAGTAAATGTAGGTGAGAAACATCCAAGATGCTATTGGAGCATCTTACCCAAACAAAATTGTTGCATGATACCAAAAGCACAAAAACAGATTACAGAAGAGAACTGAAACAGGGTACCCATATCCCTCATCCTCAACCTAAAAAAAATCCATTGGGAGGAAGAGAGGGAAAGCATCCCATGGAGATATTGAATATTGACTAACGGTTTCATGCATCTCATGTTAAACATCACTATGCCCATGATAACATGCCATAAGACAACTTAATGGAAGCCCAAGTATCCATTCAAACACAGACACCCCAAGAACAACTCTTGGTAAATAATCAAAGAGCCCATGAATCCAACAAAATCACACAAGAAGAAATAGAGGTACTAAGCAGAGACAGTGAAACCAAAACAAAATAATGCCCAACACAGATAGTATAAATTTGGGTTAGTTAGATCAGGGAGCATTAGCGTAGCCTGTGAAACACAGGAGAAGTGGTTCCTTGTGGAACCTGGGAGTTTATTTGGGTGGATTTAGAATCCCTTAGAATTAGTAAATGTATATACAAATCTCCATTTCAGCCTAGACTAAAATATCATTAACCTCTATAATCAACCACAAAGGAATATTATATTTGCCTTACTATCACACATTAAGAAAGATACCTACATTCATAAAAAATAATTGCACACATGAAAATGGCTCAAAAATCCTGTATAAAGTTTTACTCATGTGCATCAACGTATTCACTTTTACATGCATGCGTATGTTAATCTTAAACACATGCATGATCCTGTAGCTTCAGATACCTGAGATCGTCTTTCAAGTTGAGATAACAGGCAAGTATGTATCTTGTACAGGAGAAGACATCCGGACCTATGATAAACTTAAAGCAATACCAAAGGATGGAAAACACACGGACAACTGGAAAGAACTTTGAATCAAAGACATTATGGGGAATGAACTTCAGGAAAATGGGTCATGTAAGATTAATCGCCAATCACATTAACTTCACATATAGGGAAGTAAATTCACATGCACATTGGAATAAATATGCATCCACCATGACACATCTAGAACACGAACAAATTTCACACTGACATTAAGGGCTGTGCTGTAAATAAGGACAGCCCATAAATTGTATATCAGTATATCAGTAAATAGTAAATAGATCTCTACTATCAGAGGGTATATATATATATATATGTATATATATATATATAAACATGTGACATATGTAAATGTATACAAATAACAGACATGTGTAAAGGATAATTTTAACATTATGACTTAAATTATATTAATTATTTGGTCGCCATGGATATCTGAAATAAAAAAAAATACCCAAGTCAGCTGGAAATTTATGGTGATTTAATTAATATAGTGGAAAGAAATTAACAAGAAGGGAGAAAGAAAGGGTGTAGGATTTCTCCTGCCTGTCTTGAGCCAGGGGGAAGATTAGAGGCTCTAGGAAGGTAAGGATTTGGAGAGCAAAGGAGGAAGGAATCAGCCTGAACTCCAAGGTGGCTCAGCCAAGATGCCTGAACCTGAATTAGCTCAAGGGAAAACTCACCACCAAACCCAGACAAAAAGCTGCCACCACACCAAGATGTCAGAACACTTAGCATGCTACCAGCCAAAGTCGCCTCTTCGGGGAAAGACAGCGAAGAGAGGAAGTGACATGCCTTATATAGATGGTTTTATGCCACTTTCCTGCATCTCATCTGTACCAATGATAGCTTAGCTTGACTTAGGACAGCCCAGGGGTCTGTCAGCTGTTTCTGCAAATGTCTGTTGAAGGCCATCTTTTTAGATACTTAATCCTTGAGTATGGGTTCAGACATTCCTGACCTTGTTAAACTAAGTAGGGTGGAGCAATGTAGAGTTCCCAAGACCTGATTCTGTAGACCAAGTATCTCCATTGATACAAATCAGAAAATAGCTAAATCAAATCTTTTAAAGTACGGTCTGAGTAGGGTGGAGTAGTTTTAAAATTCACACATGTACATATGTAGCATAATAACAATCTAATCCACTAATATAGATAGAAAGGAGAGAGTTAAAAATACTAACCATTAACAGACAGGGACAGAGTAGTTTAGAGTGGAAAAGGGAATGTTGTAACTAGAGAGGTAACATAGGGACAGAATAAATCATATTTCATTAGTTATAAGTTAATATATGTACATATATCTAATTGTTATGAATTGTTACATTGGAATTAATATTACATAAGGCATAGGATAGTTCAATTTTACTTAAGAGTTAAATTTTATATTGATTGCAATAGGAATAACCTTTGTATTAAGAAATTGTTATATTGTAAAATTTTGTTGGTACATAATCCTAACCCTTTTCCCACAACTCAGTCTTAGCATAAGATAGGACTTGAGCAAATAGACAGTTTAGGATAAGATTTATTATTTTGGGAGGGGGAAGGTTAGATGGGAAAAATAAGTAACATTGATAGATTAGAATAGATAGAGAAGGTAAGCAACTGGCTTGGGCCAGGGTGGCACTACACGAACAACAGGAAATGGAGGATTTGTGACAGAGACTGGTTCTAAAGAAAAAGTTCCAGGCTGAAGAGTGGGGAGGGACCTCAAGGGATTGGAATCTTGAAGAGAAGAAGACTCTAGCTGGGAGAGGAGTTGATCTCTCATTCTTGAGAATCTAAAGAGTGAAGATGGAAAAAAAACTTTCTCCTGAGAGTACCTTTCCTGCTGGTGACTGGAAATCTTTCCCCCCCAACATTTCCCAATTGAAAAGACTATTGAAGGGGAAACCTGAAAAAAGATATTTTAAATCTCTGTTCAACTTTACCTCAGCTCCTGTTGTTCTAAGTCTGAACTGTGGTCATGGGGCCAAACCCAGGGTGAGTCAACTTGACTTTCTCTCAGGGTGCTCAGGTTGCCAAGGTCTGAGTTTCCCCCAAACTCGAGGAGAGAGGGAAAGGGGTTTTAGATAGAGACAGGGACCCCTTTTTTCCCACTGTCCTTTCGCATTATTTCTCTGCTAGTTATTATTTGTTAACCCCTGATTGAGTTGACATTAAAATAGTTATCTGTTCCCCAAGCTGTGAATCAAGTGTGAGTGAACAGATCAAGGGGAGACCCTTTGGTCTCGAGCAGTGGAGAGGGGACAAGAGGGACAAGAGTGTATCTGGGAGAGCAGCCTTAGCTAAGGAGGGAAGGTAGAAAGGGGAAAATCTTCAAACCCCCTCTCCTCTCTCTGAGTCAACTCATTATATCTGCTATCTCCCCTGAACTCCACTTTGAGAAGAGATGGGATTCTCCTCTCTTTTCCCTTCTCTATACTGAAAGTTTTACCCCTCTAGTACAAATAAACAACCCCTCAAATTCAAGATTAAGTTTATGACTACCTGACTGTAAGATGCCCATCAGCATTCCCACTCCATTTTAGTCATCATGCTGACTGGTAACAAAAGTATTCTGGAGTCCAGATCAGAAATAAAGAAAAAAGAGGAAGCTTTTGCTCAGACCATGAACTTATCTTCATAAAAACCTCAGCGAAAACAACATTTAACATTAAACATAGACTTCATTAATAGCACCAAAGGGATTTATGAGATCCCAAAAAAGATTCTTTGACATGAATAATGAGACCAATAGCAGAAAGATATGTTTTTAGCCTTCCTTGGCTACTACTATCCCATCAGAAGGCCAAGGATGATTTGAGATGAAGAGTGGCCAGAATAGGGCCAACCAAGATTCTCTTTCATCTTCTTTGCCAAGACCTAACTAGAATGTCTGAACATGGTAAAGTAATTTTAGGGCACAAAAGACTTTATCTTGCAAATTCTTATACAAATTTGCATAACTGTTAAATGAAATAGTATTTCTATATGTTTGGTTGATTGATGCAATAATTTTACATATGCCCTTGAAATGTATTGAACACTATAAAAGTCACCTGAGTATTTGATATCAATTTATTTAGCAAATTTCCTAGGTACCTTTGCTGACCAAATGTTTATAAGATCTCAACTTTACAGTCAAAAGGAACATCAGAAATCTAGCACCTTTACTTGAAAGATGACAATGAGGGCCAAAGAGCTTAAAGCTCAAGACTAGGTATTAAATGAAAGCAAAGTTTCCATTCTAGACTCTGTTGGTTTTAAACTCAGTATATTTTCCATCAAACCATATTGTTTATACTTCAAATATATATTCTTTCCAAAGTTATTCTGTGTGCACAGATTATTTAGTAATACGGGTAATTGTATTTGCTTTGCATGAATTATTTGCACAAGTTCTATACTGTTAAGAGTAGGTATGTATATAGAAAGAAGCATTATTGGGGTAGAAGTTGAATTTGAAACCTGTTAAGTCTTTTTGAGATGCTTATCATCTAGTCACTGTCAAGTCTTATATTACTAGTATTATTATGGGATGTTTAAGGGGAAGAAACAAGAGGTAAACATATAAACATTTTGAATTTATTAATGGGGAATTGGGATAGGAATGAGTGTAACAAGGAGATGGGAAATTTCTAAATCTTATCCCCAAAACTAATTTTCTCTAATAACTATCGTATTGACTAACTTCCTAAGCTAAATAAGTTAAGTTCCACATAAATAGGATTTCACAAAGTTGAGTCCAATATGGGCCAAAGTCCAAAAGGAAAGAACAGCTCTAAGTCAAGTAGATGAATCTTCCTGATGCTCTCCAGTCCAGCTGACCTGCAGTCTGGCTGAAGTAGTCCCTCTCCACCACTGATGTCTTCCAAAGGCCAGTGGTATCTTTGTATGGACACACTTACTGCTCCTTATTCTGCCCCAGAAGGAAAAACCGTTGTTCAGTTAGGGCAAAACTCCCCCAATCTCCTTGCTTGGAATCTTGACCCAGGGTCCCATGGGATTCTGTGTCACATTTCTCTGTCAATCAAAATGCAGTCTTTTCTCTTCCATAATGCACTATCTAGATTGTGTGTGTTTTTGTGTGTGTCTGTGCATGTGTTTGTGTGTGTGTGTATTTGTTAATTGACTGTAATCCCACAGGTTACTATTTGGGCACAGTTTCCATAACACTTCTTCAGGAATATTTTCCTTGTTTGTCTTTACAAATACTTTCTGCAAAACCACAGTAAAGAGTGAAAAATGACAGCAGAATGAACATACACTCTCAGATATTACCAAGAGGAATATATTTTCAAATGTCACATTAAAAATAAATTTAAAAACTTTATTTATAATATTATAAACTACTCAAATGAATAAAATCCATAATAGAGGTCTTAATTCAGTCTCAGAGAATTAAAGGGAACAAGTCATAAAGAAACTACCAAAGTGGGGCAGTTAGGTAGCTCAGTGTATTGAGAGCCAGGCCTAGATGTGGGTTCCAATCTGACCTCAGTCACTTCTTAGCTGGGTGACCCTGGGCAAATCCCTTAACCCCCATTGCCCAACCCTTATCACTTTTCTGTCTTGGAACCAATATGCAATATTGATTCTAAAGCAGAAAGTAAGGGGTTAAAAAAAAGAAACTACCAAAGGAAAAAACAAAAACAAAAACTTGCCTTAAGTGGCTTTCCAAATGAATACTATCAAAGGCTAAAGGAACAATTAATGTATCTCTCTCTTCCTTCTTTGCAAAGGTGGGAGACTATTGTGATAGAGCAATAATCCAGGGACTTTGAATGACAGAGTGGAAGAAATGCAAAGGTGTCCATCCACAGCAGGGGATGGTTGAGGAGTCTTAGAATCTTGAGGGAAGAGGAGATTCCAGGGGAGAGGCAGTTGATCTCTATCTTGAGACAGCGAAGGAGTAGGTCTGATCTGAGACTGGATCCTGAGCAATATACAAAATCATTCATTGACCCTGATCACCATTTCCCTCCAAAGATACCAAGAAGTGTGGCAGAAACCTGAGAAGAATGAGAAGCAGCCTAACAAGATCTCACACAGCTCTTATGACACAATGGGTCTGGACATTGGCTCTGTTGTGACAAAGACCAGGGGTCACAAACCTGAACTTCTCAGAGGCCAGGCTGCCAAGCCTGAGTCTCCCAACTTTGGAGGGAGGGAAAGAGAGATTAAGACAGACAGGGACTTCCTTTCTCCTCTTTCCTCTAGATCCTAACCCTTCAGACATCTTGCTGTTTTACCCCTGACCATTATTTTTGGATGAGGATTTGTCATTTATTGTAAATTGAATACCTTGTGAGTGAAAGAAATAGTTACAGTGGAAGAGGGAGAGAGCTGATTTCTCTCTCTTTGCCCAAGGGAAGATGTTCATCTCTAAAATCAGTTATTAGAGAGAAGTAAAGGCAGGATTAGTGAGGAGACATATTTGAAGAAGACTGAAGGGGGGGAATAATCCATCTCACCCTCCTTCTACCTTCTGGGCATGTATCATCAACTCCTTCTTCATAACACCCAAACCAACCCTCTAATACACTATGTAGACATTTGTGTTGCTTAGTTTAATAAGTCAATTCTCCCTGTCCTTTTTACTCTTTGTCACAAGGGATCACTCACTGGGTAAGGGGGAAATAAATGAAGAAACTAAGATTACATATAAGCAAAAGTTATAAAGCAACTTGTACACATTTAACACAAAAGAGTCTCAGAAATAGACAAAGAAAACATAGTCAAGTTCCTTTTATGATACAAATGTCCTGAAGCTAGAAAATGATAAAGAAAGGAGAGGTCTAGATTATTTTCATTATCAAATATTGATTTTAAAACTAAAAACAACATCTTAACAAAAAGTCTATAGCACTAGATCCAAAGTTATTCATTGCAAACAACTTGCATTCTTATCAAGGAATATGAGATTGGTACAGCCTAGAAAGATATCATAATTCTATTAATCACGTGTTTATATCACCTGTTTTATCAAGAAATGCAGAAAAAGCTGCTAAATTACAGTGCCAAAAAAATCCCATATAAAGTATGTAGCTAGAAGAACGGTTTATGGACATTTATATTGTTCTGTAAAGTTTACTGAGCACCGTGTTTCATCTTTGTTCTATACAATCACCATTTTTTGCTATTTTCATTTGTTTTAGTCATGTCCAACTCTCCATAATCCCATTTTTGGATTTTCTTGGCAAACATACTGGAATGGTTTTCTTTTCCTACTTCCAGTTCATTTTACAGATGAGGAGCTGAAACAGACAGAATTAAGAGACTTGCCGAAGGTCACATAGCTAGTAAATGTCTAAGGTCAGATTTGAGCTCATGAAAATGCATTTTCCTGATTCCAAGCCCAGTGCTCTATCCACTGGGCCACCTAACTACCTCACAATAACCACATAATAGAGTTAACAATAGTTAATATCATTTCCACTTATTGATGAAGAAATAGATTTTGAGAGACAATATATAAGTAGTATATTTTGGAGACATCATTTTGAACTCATGTCTCTTCAAACTACAAGTCAAGTGTTCTCATTATATAAATTTACCTCTTTGAAAGTAATAAATTTTTCATCTAGTTAAATTTTTTAAACACTGCCTATTTTATTAAAAAAAAGAGGTCTAGGTTCTATGCTCAGATGTTTCTCAGAGGTGACAAGAGGTATCTGCCCGTAATGTAATATGGATTAGTCACCTTGCTTTACACTGCCAAGTAAGAAAATCCCAAATTCCAGACTGGGAAGTTGTTGACAACTAGCATTACTTTAAGAGTCTGAAAAATGAGCAACTCCATAGTATTGATTTCTTTTCAATGTCATTCTTTGGAATTGACATATAATATTTTTGGTTCATGAGATTTGTTAAATTTATATGTATAATGGATATATAAATATATATTATAAATAAATATAAATTTGCATGTGTACTTGGAGGTCTTTTCTGAATATGTTTAATGCTCCTCTTTGTAATCTACTGGTAAAAAATATCTCTTTGGGCAAACATATATAGATATATATTGTGTGTGTATATATAAATGTATATATGTGTATGTATATATACATATATATGTAATACATATATAATCCTTTTAGTCCTTCACAAGAAGACAACAGATTAATAGAAAGAAACCTGAATTTGAATTAAAGACAATTTTTGAAAAACACCCTTTATGCATAGAAAGTTTATTGATGCCCAAGATACAAAAGTGAACACTTTCTTTGCTTATCTTGACAAAGAGTTCCTGGATCACTAGTGGTAGAGAATACTGGTACAATTCAGTGGTCCCTGCTTATAGCTGAGTTTGACACTACTGGTCTAGATGATTTTTAAGGTTCTTATCAGCTCAAAATCTTTGACTGTGTGATCATCAATTAGCTTATCCAATTTAGTTTTAGCTTCTTGATTGACTTAAAGATCCAGTGAAATCCACTCTGTAGTACTAGCTCTTCTGTTGCCCTACATCCTAACCATACCTTTTTTAGCAAGATCAGTGATGTAGAATACATCTTGGCATGAACTCTAAGAGCATCAACATCTCTGGGTTGTTGGGGAGCAGAGGATAAGAAGACAAGGTATGTATTGTCCAATTTATTAAAGACTTTAAAATCGAAACAAAGCATTTTATAATTTATATTGGAAGTAATAGCAAATCATTTTAATTTATTGAATAGAGATTACTTTGTAACTTTGCTTTAAATATCATATTAAAAAGATATCAGTTTTTCAAGTAAATACACTTGAAGGTGTTGGATGAATTAATACATCTTTCAGGATGATACATAGTTGAATTCTATACTATCTATATGAACTTATATATACATATATATGCTATTTTATGAAATTAATACACTGAAGTTATGGTCAAAGTTGTTAACTTCTCTGGCTTTCAGATACCCAGTGATGATTAATTAATTAATTTATTTATATTGTATCATATATTTATGTATTTATATTAATTACTAGATTATAATTTTATAAAATCTATAAAGTATTACAATGATTCTTAAGGTAAAATAATATTGTTTTGAGTTTTTAAATCTAATTTAAGTACTAGAATATGTATGGAGAGATGTTTATTACCATTTTTTGTCAAAATCAATCGATATTTACTAGTATATAGCAAGAGTTCCCTGAATGGATCATTTTCAGAATTGGTAATTGCCTATGCATTAATAATAAGTCCTATCCATTTCAATTCTTCAATTCAACATACACACATTAAGAACTTATTCTATACCCAATACTATTGATGGCAGTAAAGATTCAAAGGGAAATTCTCCATTACATTTCTCTAATTCTGGAAAGTCTAATGGAGAATTTCCCCTTATCAAGGCAGGTAGTACCTTCTCTGGGATAAGTGTTACCTAGAGCACTGAGTTTAAATGACTTTTCCAGTGTCATCCTCTTCTTGTTACTCTAGACCCATCAGATTCTACCTGTTATTATCATCCCCTTTCTTAAAAACAGTAGTGAAAAGCACATGTGGGTGAGGATTATTTTTTTATTTATCCCCTTAAATTAACCCCCTATTAAGACATTTAGACAAATGAACAAGTATTTCATTTCAAAGCCTTTATTTTTGGTTCTCTGTCATTGGATTTTCAGTCAATTGGATTCATTACAGCTATTCGAATCTTTGTTATATTAAACACTAAGTTATTTTTTTTACCTTCTCCTTTGACATAGTTACTTGAACTATCTTCTACTCCATAAATAAGGCACCATCCTATTGTTTGTAAGTCTAAATGTTATTTTCCAGTAAGAATCAAATAGGAATATTTGCTAGTAAATAAAAGACAACACTACCTACATTATCTCAACTTTCATACATCAAATAATGTTGTTGCCTGTTTCTCCTTATGGTCAGGCAAAACCAATATACAAGATAAGAATGTATACACATATGTGCACATGAAATATATTATGTTGCATATTATGTAATAAGGAACAATATAAAACACATTTTAAGAATTTTAGTCAGTTTTTCTTTTATTTTGCCACTTTTGTTGAGGAATACACGAACTACTTTCCTCCCCTCCCCAGCTGAGAAAGAACTTAACCTTTACACCTGCTAAGTTTTGTTGTTGCTATTGTTAAAAGGGAATCTTTGATTTTCTGTTTATATTATCATAGATTTAGAGTTGGAAAGAATCTTAGATACCACTAAATCCAACCTCCTCACAGATAAAGAAACTAAGGTAAATAAAAGTTAAATGGCTTCCCCAGGCTCATACATCAAGTATTTGAGACATCTCAGATATTCACCATCCACTATATCATTCTATCTCTCATCATAACCTTATTTAATAATCTCTCAGAATAATTTCTTAGTTAAAGCAGTTTAACTCAAAGCATAAGCAAAGCAGGTCTATAAGCGCCTATTGCTTAGAGAAATAGTTTATTTACTTACTAGCAGTTATTAGAAGTAGGTAAACAGATTCTCTACTAAATATTATAATAATGAAGTTCTTGTTTATGCATAAACACACATATTACATATGTGTGTATAAAACTGTATTGTTTGATTGATTTTGGTTAGAAAACCGTCTATATTAAGACTCTTCCTGTTTTACTAGGTATTTGGTAGTTACTTGATTTTAACAACCTTCAGCAATTTGTTGGACAGTCTCTATATTTCCTATTATGATATATATTGATTTCTATGTAAGAGCTCCTTACGGATAAAACTTTTATAATTTATCTAGTCTTGGATTGCTTTCACAAACCTCCCTAATTTGATAAAGAAATCTAGGATTTAGCCATTTATTGGATGCCTTTCTATCAACAGATTTGTGGTTGAGTTCATGTAGCTGTCACCCATGAAGGGTCCCTTGATGTCATTCTAGGTTCTTAGCTAGTTCATAGGCTCCTCTGGAGGCAAACTATTTTTGCTTATATTCCACAAGTTTAGTAGCCTGTACATATTACCATTGTTGTTACTCAGTAAAGGGAGGTTGCTTTTTTCCTGAAGTATTTCTATAGGCTTTGAAAATTTGTCATGTACTTAAGAATGATTTTCAGTGTGCTTCCTCCTTTACAATGAGAGAATATATCTCTTCTTTTGCAATCTTAGAGAAGGTTTTCTGTATTTAAGCTTGCATTTATATAACACTTTCAGGCTTGCTAGGAACTTTACCAATATTATCTCATTTTATTTTCATAGCAATACTAGGAGGCAAGAGCCCTTATTAGGTTTTGTATATTTCTGATTTGTGATTTGCCCACAATCACATAACTAGAAAGGATATGATGAGTATTAAACTAAAATTTTTCTTACTTCAGGTCTAATACTTTATCCATTGTGCCACCTCACTACCACAATTTTATTTCAATAATATTATAAGTATTTTTGATAAGAGCACTTTCCAAATATGTTATGGTCCAATTTATGTTTACTACTGTATATAGTATTAATATTAAATATATCAAATAATGAATTAATAGCAATGATAATATATTTAACATAAATATATTTAATAAAATTATTTATTTTATTATTGATTATAAGATTTAATATTGATAATAATATTGTTATTTCTATGACTATTGTTTATGTAATTATTAGTTCTTCAAGCACAATATTTAATCTTAAATGAACAAAATAAGTCATGCGAACAATACATTCTGCCTAGAAAACTTTTATTTCCATTCCTATAAATAAAACATTTTACTATGAATATTTCTTAGATGAAGGATTAAAGAAAGCTATGGATAGTTTCATCTCTTTATCGGCAGTTATATAGCAGTGTTTCTCTCCCCAATACATAGAAGTAGGATTGGTAGATGGAAAGCCTTTCTAAGTACTCCAGATGGATGATATTGGTGCTGTCATTGGATCTGTGTGCCCACACAGGAAATAATTATTTTTTCATGTTGAAACTGAAACCATTTTTGGCCACTCAAGAGCTAGAGGCTAAATAAACAATCTGAAAATTCATCAAGCCTTGACTTTTCTATATTGAATATACCTTTATTTAGTAAAAATGTCTAATGAACTAATTTGATCTAATTGTAGAGGGAACACATAAAGGGGACTGTTTATCTAAATGCTATAATAGGCAATGATAAGATAGACTAAGTTTATGATGATGAGGAGATAGATTGAAGAGAGAGAAGCAATAAAAAAAAGTACTGATAAGCCTATATTCAAGAAAGATTACTAAAAGATGGGGATAGTCAAAGAAACAGTGATAGTGTGATTTGTTGTGTGATAACTCTAAGACATCCCTGTAAAGATAGTATTCATATATTAAGGAAAAGAATTGAGAATGAGCATAACTCTATTTGATAAAGGCTGACTCAAATGTTCCCATTTTTTGCCTGAACTGTTATTGTAAAAAAAAAATTGGTGTCCAAGGGTAGAGAAAAGCACTACTGCTTGTGACTGCAGCAAAAATTGGGGACCTGGTAACAGTTCAGGACTAAGAAGAATGCTAGTACTTGTGGCTGCAGAAAACCAGGGGACCTAATCATAGTTTTAGTGTCAAGAGGTGTGTTAGCTTTTGTGACTGTAGAAGAGCAGGGACCCTTTATAGGTAAATGTCAGAGCAAAGATCAGGAGAAGAGTGATCATATCTCTCCCCAGAACATACCACCTTGTAAGCACCAAAAACTTAATGACTCTTGTAAGTAACTCTGAAAACAGTAGCATCTGAAGCTTGGCACATCACCTTCTCATCCTCAGGTGAACCAAACCCAGATTCAATGTAAAGTTCAAAGTCAAGAAATAGGCTAGGAAAATGAGCAAATAACAAAATAAGAATTTAATCATAAAAAGTACTATTGTAGCAGGGAGTTCCAAGACAGAAACTCAGAAAAAGAGGACATTGCAAAAATGGCTACAAACAAAGCCTCAAACAAACCCTATCAATGGGACCAAAACATAAATAAGAGTTCATAGAAGTGTTAAAGAAAGAAATAAGAATGGTTGGGGAAATTTTGGGGAAAGAAATGAGATTAATGCAAACAAAAAAGAGGCATAAAAATACTGGGAAAAATGACAACTTAAAAAACAAAACTAGCCTAATGGTAAAAGAGGCATAATAATTCACTAAAGAAAATAATTATTTACAATGAAAAATTGTCTAAATGGAAGAATTCTCTACAAAATATCACTCAAGAAAATATTTCTTTAAAAGTTAGAATTGGCCAAGTGGTGACATAATGACTCCAAGAAATAATAAAAGTCAAAATAATGAAAAATAGTAGAAAATGTTAAATATCTCTTTGGACAAACAACTAACCTGGAAAATAGATCAAGAGGACCTAATTTAAGACTTACTGAAGTACCTGAAAGCCATGATTCAAACAAAAAGATTCCAGATATATTTTGAGAAATTATTGAGGAAAACTATCCTAAGACCTTAAAACTATAGGGTAAAGAGAAATTGAAAGAATGTACTGGTCATCTGCTGAAAATGATCCCAAAATGAAAACTCCTAGGAATATTATAGCCAAATTCCAGATCTTTCCAGTCAAGGAGAAAATATTTCATGAAGCCAGAAAGAAATAATTCAGATATCATGAGGTAACAGTCAAGATCACATAAGAGAAAGCAGAAGGCTTGGAAAATGGAAGGCAAACGAGCTAGAATTACAACCAAGAATAATCTCCCCAGAAGAATTATTATAATACTAGAGAGGATTAATGAAATAGAGGATTTTTAAGCATTTCTGATGAAAAGACCAGAATTGAATAGGAAATTTGACATTCAAACATAAGGCTCAAGAGAAGCATAAAAATGCAAATATAAGAGAAATCACAAGAGGCTCAATTAGGTTAAACTGCTTACATTTCTATGTGGGAAGTTTATACACTAACTCCTAAGAACTTTATAATTATTAGGGTTGTTAAAGGGAGTTTATAAAGACAGAGGACATTTGTGTGAATTGAATATTTAGAATGATCTCCAAAATGAGATAAAGAGATGCAATGGTGGAAGCAGGAAAGGAGAGATAGAAGGGGAAAATTTTCTCACATAAATGAGACACACAAGGAAGAGCTTTTATGCTAGAGAAGAGAAATGGAAGCAATAGGTAATGCTTGCACCTCACTTTCATCTGAATTGTTTCTTTTTTTTTTGAGTCTTTTTTTTTTAATTTTAATATTATTTTATTTGGTCGTTTTCATACATTATTCACTGGAAACAAAGATCGTTTTCTTTTCCTCCCCCCCTCTCCCCCCCCCCCCCCCCCGCCTTTCCCTCTCCCATAGCCGACGCATGATTCCACTGGTTATCACATGTGTTCTTGACTCGAACCCATTTCCCTGTTGTTGGAGTTTGCATTATAGTGTTCATTTAGAGTCTCTCCTCAGTCTTATCTCCTCCAACCCTGTAGTCAAGCAGTTGCTTTTCAGCGGTGTTTTTACTCCCACAGTTTATCCTCTGCTTGTGGGTAGTATTTTTTTTTAGATCCCTGCAGATTGTTCAGGGATTGCATTGATACTAATGGAGAAGTCCATCACCTTCGATTGTACCACAATGTATCAGTCTCTGTGTACAATGTTTTCCTGGTTCTGCTCCTCTCGCTCTGCATTACTTCCTGGAGGTTGTTCCAGTCTCCATGGAACTTCTCCACTTTATTATTCCTTTTAGCACAATAGTATTCCATCACCAACATATACCACAATTTGTTCAGCCATTCCCCAATTGAAGGGCATCCCCTCATTTTCCAATTTTTGGCCACCACAAAGAGCGCAGCTATGAATATTTTTGTACAAGTCTTTTTGTCCATTATCTCTTTGGGGTACAAGCCCAGCAGTGCTATGGCTGGATCAAAGGGCAGACAGTCTTTTATCGCCCTTTGGACATAGTTCCAAATTGCCCTCCAGAATGGTTGGATCAATTCACAACTCCACCAGCAATGAATTAATGTCCCCACTTTGCCACATCCCCTCCAGCATTCATTACTTTGCATAGCTGTCATGTTAGCCAATCTGCTAGGTGTGAGATGATACCTCAGAGTTGTTTTGATTTGCATCTCTCTGATTATAAGAGATGTAGTGCACTTTTTCATGTGCTTATTAATAGTTTTGATTTCTTTGGCTGAGAATTGCCTGTTCATGTCCCTTGCCCATTTGTCAATTGGAGAATGGCTTGATTTTTTGTACAATTGATTTAGTTCTTTATAAATTTTAGTAATTAAACCCTTGTCAGAGGGTTTTATGAAGATTGTTTCCCAATTTGTTGCTACCCTTCTGATTTTGGTTACATTGGTTTTGTTTGTACAAAAACTTTTTAATTTGATGTAATCCAGATTATTTATTTTGCATTTTGTAATTCTTTCTAATTCTTGCTTGGTTTTGAAGTATTTCCCTTCCCAAAGGTCTGACATGTATACTATTCTGTGTTCGCCTAATTTTCTTATAGTTTCCTTCTTTATGCTCAAGTCATTCATCCATTTTGAATTTATCTTGGTGTAGGGTGTGAGGTGTTGATCTAAGCCTAATCTTTCCCACACTGTCCTCCAATTTTCCCAACAGTTTTTATGAAATAGTGGATTTTTGTCCCAAAAGCTGGGATCTTTGGGTTTGTCATATACTGTCTTGCTGAGGTTGCTTGCCCCCAGTCTATTCCACTGATCCTCCTTTCTGTCTCTTAGCCAGTACCAAATTGTTTTGATGACCGCTGCTTTATAATATAGTCTGAGATCTGGGACTGTAAGACCCCCCTTCCTTTGTGTTTTTTTTCATTAATTCCCTGGATATCCTTGATCTTTTGTTCTTCCAAATGAACTTTGTTATGTTTTTTTCTAAATCAGTAAAAAAAATTTTTGGAAGTTCCATGGGTATGGCACTAAATAGATAGATGAGTTTGGGTAGGATGGTCATTTTTATTATATTGGCTCGTCCTACCCATGAGCAGTTAATGTTCTTCCAATTGTTCAAGTCTAGTTTTAGTTGTGTGGAAAGTGTTTTGTAGTTGTGTTCATATAGATCCTGTGTTTGTCTCGGGAGATAGATTCCTAAGTATTTTATTTTGTCTTGGGTAATTTTGAATGGGATTTCTCTTTCTAGTTCTTGCTGCTGAGCTGTGTTGGAATTATATAGAAATGCTGATGACTTATGTGGGTTTATTTTGTATCCTGCAACTTTGCTAAAGTTGTTGATTATTTCAATTAGCTTTTTGGTTGAGTCTCTAGGATTCTTTAAGTAGACCATCATGTCATCTGCAAAGAGTGATAATTTGGTCTCCTCCTTGCCTATTTTGATGCCTTCAATTTCTTTTTCTTCTCTAATTGCTACTGCTAGTGTTTCTAATACAATGTCAAATAATAGAGGTGATAATGGGCATCCTTGTTTCACTCCTGATCTTAATGGGAATGGATTTCATCTGAATTGTTTCAAAGAGGGAAGATTACACACACACACACACACACACATACACATACACACACACACATCCATACACCCTCAGTTTAATATAGAGATCTACCTTTTGCAATGGGGAAATAAGAGAGGAAGTGAGTTAGAAAAGGTGTGTGTGTGTGTGTGTGTGTGTGTGTGTGTGTGTGTGTGTGTGATAATGATTAAAGGAAGGAAGGATTAAGAGAGACAGTAGTTAGAAGCAAAATAATCTTTTAAGTAGGGACAGGATAAAAGAGAGAGAAAAGATTAAACACGAGATAATAGGATTGAAGAAAATACATAGTAATTACAATTGTGAATGTGAATGAGTTCACCCCTCAAACATAGGCAGATAGAATAAATTAGAAACTAGAATACAACAATATGTCATTTATGAAAAACATTTGCAAAAGATAGACACAGAATTCATGGTCTGAAGCAGGAAAAAGGAAGAGGTAACAATTTTGATCTCAGACAAAGCAAAAGCAAAAAAACCTAAGTAAAAGAGATTAGGAGGGAGATTATTTTGCTAAAAAGATACCATAGACAATGAAGTAATATTAAAAAATTTTAAAGAAACTTTCTCTGATCAAGGCCTCATTTCTCAAATATATAGGGAACTGCATAAAATTTACAAAAGTAAGAGTCATTCCCCAACTGATAAATGGTCCAAGGAATCTGAACAGACATTATTGAGAAGAAATAAAAGCCATCTACAATCCTATGAAAAACTGTTCTAAGTCAGTATTGAATAGAGAAATACAAATTAAAACAAATGTACACCTATAAAAATTGTCAAAAGTTGGAAGGATGAGGAAAAATAGGCACACTAATGAAGTATTGGTAGAATAGTAAAGTCATTCTAGGGAATAATTTGGAACTATTCCTGAAAGGCTATAAAACTGTGCATGCCCTTTGACCCAAGAGTTAAAACCACTAGGTCTCTACCCCAAAGAGATCAAAGAAAAAGGAAAAGAAACTATGTATAGAAATAGCAGTTCTTTTAGTGGTGGCAAAGAAGGAAACAGAAAGGATGCTTGTCAATTGGGGAATGGCTGACCAAGGTGTAGACTATGATTGTGATGAAGTTCTATTGTGCTATACAAAATGATAGGGGGATTAGAAAAATATGGCAAGACCTATATAATTGGTGCAAAATGAAGGGAGAAGAATAAGAAGATCATTGTGCTCAGTAACAATAATATTGTAATGATCTTCAACTGTGAAAATCTTTGCTACTCTGATAAATATGAGAATCCCAGACAGCACCAAAATACTCATGATGAAAAAATGCTATCTACTTCCAGACAGAGTATAGATTAACTCTGTGCAAATTGAAGTATAATTGACTCCCCCCAATATGTCTAATCTGGAAATATGTTTTTGCATAATTTCATATGTATGAATTGATTTCATATTGATTGCCTTCTTAGTAGATGGGGTAGGTGGTGGGAAAGAGTAAGAAAATTTGGGATTCAACATTTAAAAATAAAAGAATGTTAGCTATAAATATGTATTTTTAAATAAAGAGGACATGAGTGGGGGGAGAGAGAGAGAGGGGAGGCACAGAGCTAAAATGGCAGAGAAGGTACACAAATTCACTTGATTTGTAACAAGGTACCTCTGAAAAACTATGATATAACATCTCATTATTAATTCTGGAGCACAAAACCCTACAAAAACATGGTAAAATAATTTTTTAGCCCCAAACAACATAGTAGGCTGGTACAAAAGATCTATTTCACTAGGGTTGAAATGGAGCCCAAAGCAGCACATCAAAGTTGCTCATCACAACAGTCCTTGCAGGTAGTTGAATCAGCAGCAAAGTCTCTGGATCTTTTAGTCATGGACTTTAAGTTGTGATAAGGGGAAGTGTTAGACAGATGCTCACAAAGAGATTATAGGCATCCCTTTGCTGTCTCTGGGAGCAAGACTCTTGTTTCATTGCCCATAAGCAGATCCAGGTCTCAGTCCTGGGTCATGGTCTCAAGGTGAGGAGGAGCACTAGCACATACCAGGGCTTGTAGCAATAGGGGACCAAGGAACTCTGGTTATAGTTCCAAGGCAGAAAAGAGAGCTTGTGTCTATTTACAGACCAAAGTATACATTAGAAGAGTCTTAAATATCATCCTTCTTACATTATACCAACTTGGAAGAACTAGAATCAAAAGACCTTCAATAAGATTAAACTGTGTACATAGCTGCTTGGGTAACTCCCAAAAACTTTATCATTATTAAGGCAGTTAGAAAGAGTATACTAGGCAGAGGCAAGGCTGTGAGTTGAATGTGATGGGATGATAGTTAAAAATAAAATAAAATTAAGGCAGGCAAAAGAAGAATGCATTGGGAGAAGTGGGGGAAGGGAAAATAGAATGGAGGGGAACATGTGAACCTTACTATCATTAGAATTGGCTAAATGAGAGAACATATACAATCAATTGGGTAAAGAAATCTGTAGGAAAGTAGGAGAGGAAAGGGACAAAAAAGTGGAGAGGGGCTTATAGAAAGAAAAAGAATGAAAATTGGGGGATGTGGTGGTCAGTAACTAAATGGGAGAAATAGAATGACCAGTAATACAAATGTCTAGTAAAAGGCTTCATTTCTCAAAAAAGAAAGAGAAATTAGTTGAATATATAAGAATATAAGCATTCCTTAACTGATAAATGGTCAAAGGATATGAATAGGCAGTTCTCAAAGTAACTAAAGCTCTCTATAGACATGCAAAAAATGTTCTAAATGACTGTTAGAGAAGTTCAAATTAAAACAACTCTAGGGCACCACCCCACACCTATCTGATTGGCTATTATGACAGAAAAGAAAAAATGACAAAACTTCAGAGGAATTTGGGGAAATCAAGACACTAATGTATTATTGGGGGAGTTGTGAACTGATTCAACAATTCTGGAGAAGAATTTGGACTTATCCCCAGGGCTAGAAAATATTATATATCCTGTGACCTAGCAATACCATTACTAGATTTGTATCCCAAAGAGCCAAAAAACAAAAAAGGGAAGGATCTACATGTTCAAAACAATTTTTTAAGTAGCTCTTTTTGTAGGAGAAATAATGAGAAAATGAAGGGATACTCATCAAATGGGGAAGTTATAGTATATGATTGTAATGAAATACTATTAGGCTTTAATAAATGATCAACAGAAGGAGCTCAGAAAAACCTGGAAAGACTTATACAAACTGAACTGAGTGAAAGAAGCAGAAGCAGAACATTGTACACAGTGACAGGAATACTGTACAATGAACAACTGTGAATAATTTAGCTATTTTCAAAAAAACAATGAGCCAAAATCATGCCAAAGGACTCATGATAAAAAAAAAAGCCACCTGCTTCCAGAGAAAGAACTAATGGGGTCTGAATCCAGACAAAATCATTTTTAAAAATATTTCTTAGGCTTTTTTGTCTGTTTGTTTGAGTTTCCTTGCACAAAAGGGTAAATATGGGGAAATGTTTTACATGATTGTACATGTAAAATCTATATGAGACTGCTAACCATCTCAGTGTGTTAGGGGAGAGAGATAATTATAGACTGAAAATTATTTGAAAAATGTTGGAAACTTTTTTTTACAAATAATTGGGGAAAAATAAAATAAAATTTTATAAAAAGAAAAAGGAATGAGTTCACTTTGTGTTTTTGGCACATATCCGTGGCAACTTTTTGTGAATCATTTAAACTCTGTAACCTTCAGTGTACTCATCTGTGAAATTATGAAATTAGACTGGATAACTTTGGATATTCCTCTCTGCTCTAGATCTATGAAGCTGTCAAAAAAGGGATATAGATTTTTTCTGGGGGGTTGGGGAAGAGGGAAAAGCCATATGGTATGGTACAAAGGGAATGGACTTGAAAAGAATCAGGAACTTCATTCTGAATTTTAGCTATAATACTGATTGGCTACTTGTCTGTGGGTAAAACCCTTAATTTGGAGCATACTGGTAAATGTTTAAAAAACTCGATCTCAAGGGGGTAAATATGCCCAGGAAAAACTTTTAAGTTTAGTCTACATTAAAGAAAAATATTTTATTTTATCTCCCGATTACATATAAAACCAATTTTTTAATGTTCATTAAAAAAAATTCAGTTAAAAAAATTCCCCCTCATTTCCCCACCATGGTAAGCAATCTGATTATAGAGTTTATATATGCAATCATTTAAAACATTTCCCCATTTTAATCTACATTATTAACATTTTATCCCTTAAATCTAGGCAATCAAAACAAAACAATAAATCAAATTCTGATTTGTAGCATTTTCTGATTTCCAAATGTAAATGTTTATAATAAAAATTTAGCAGTTGGCATTCACAAGCTGATTTGAGCTCACTGTAGCACCTCAAACCCCTTAATTTTTTTAGGCTCAGATTTACCATCTTTAAAATGGGAAAATAATATGTACATTACATAATTCTCAGATAGTTGCTGTGGGGACAATAACTTAGCAGCATTAAAGAGTTACATTACTATGAGTTATTAGTATTATCATCAGCAGATATTATTAAATAAAGATCATCAGATCATAGATTTAGAGCTCCAAGGTACCTTATGGACCACCTAGTCTAATACTCATTTTTATCAAAGAAGAAATCAAGTTTCCAAGAAGTTAAGTGACTTGCTCATGATATTGAGAGGGTCAATGACAGACCCAACACTGGAACCTAAGTTCTCTGACTTAAGGTTCAAGTTCCCAAGTCCCTTCTTTTACTAATACACACTTTCTGGAGACATAAATTGAAGAATGGTCTAAGCTTGATAGAGAGAATAAAGGGACAAGAATGAAGCCATATATTTGTGTTGTGAGAAGGCTTCAGAGAAAAGGAAGGTCTGATAAATAGGCTTATCTGAGCATATACAAAGGGGGAGAAATGTAACCATAGAGCATCACTCACAAAACAACAATAAACAGAACACCAAAAGGCAATCTGAACTCTGATTAGTTAGGTCAATCAATCTTGAATCCAGATGACATATGATGAGACATATTTCCCATCATTAGAGAAGTTGGAGACCCCTGGGGTATGTAATGCAATAAATAGTATTTGATAAAGTTCCTATAGGCAGTTGGTTTCACTTTACCATTTTGTTGTTACAGGGAGCATTTGCAGAAAATTGAGCCATAACAATAAAAGGTATATTCTCTATTTAATAAATATTCAAAGGATATTAGCAAGCAGTTTTCAGCAGTTCAAAGTATCAATCCATATGAAAAAATGATCCAAATCACTAACAATTAGGAAATGCATATTAAAACACCTCTGAACATGTGCCTCATATCCCCCTCAGATCGTCAAGGATGACAAAAAGTGAAAATGACAGATACTGGATGTAGAAGAATAGGCATACTAATTAATGCTCTTGGTGGAATTGCGAACTCGTCCAGCCATTCTGGAGAACAATTTAGAACTATAACAAAAAAGGTACTAAGCTATGCAAATTCTTTGACACGGTGATACTGTTATTATATCTATACCTTGATGAGACTAAAAGAAAGAAGAAAAGGTCTCATATGTACACAGATATTTATAGCAACCCTTTTCATTGTGGCAAAGAATTGAGGGTTGAAGGGGTATCCATCAACTGGGCAAATAAATAAAGAAGTTATGTTATATTAACAAGTTATGGTATATGCTGTATATAGCCAGTGCTGTAAAGAAATGGTGAAAGGCATGGTTTCATAGATAGCTGGGAAAACTTATATGAACTAATGCAAAGTAAAGTGGGCAGGACCAGGAGAACAATTTATATAAGAACAATAAAGTAGACAAAGGACTTTGAGTGACTTGTGAATTCTGTTCTGGTCCTGAACTCCAGAAGCTCCAGAAAGTCACCTTTCTGGAGGACTCATGAAGAAACATGTTATCTATCCATCTCCAAAGGAAGAAGTAATGCATTTAGATTTCAAGTTGAAGTATATTGTTTTTGATATGGTTAATGTGGGAATTTGTTTTGCTCGACTAAACAGATTTATGTCACACCCCCACCCTTTCCCTGCTTCAATGACTGGGAGAGGGAAAGGTCAGAAAGAAAGAATTTGAATCCAAAAATAAAATTGAATTTTAAAAAGAGCACAAAATGAAAAACATTAATAATGCTTTAAATGAAAATTTGGGGACTGTATTTTGAAGCAGGAGATAGACAAGAGACAAAGAGAAGAGATTCCAAGTAGGAGGAATAGCAGGAACCATTCTTTTGGGTAGGTGGGTACGAGCATGTCCAAGGTTTTGAAAGACATGCTCATCAAGGAAAAATGCTACAAAACACTTGAAAAACAAACTTAGTGAATGTTCTTTTTGTCAGCTTCGTGACTTGTAGTGAAACTTGCATTAGTCAAGAGAAGGCCTCTAGACATGACTTTAAATAACACATTGAAAGGAGCCTAAATTCTATGTAATTTGACATAATTAAATGTGGCTATTTTGTCATACTACAATTTACTGCTCTGCTCCTTATGTCTCCAATTTTGATATTTGTCATGGATGTGAATGGTTTATTTCAGTGGATGCTTACCCACATGTGCAGGGTACAGGTGGTAATTATTGTCTTTCCCAGCCCAGACAAGATTCTCAGAGTTCTCTAATATTCTTCAAAATATCACTAGAAGAGAGAAAAGGGGAAATGTTTAAGTACTAGGCATTTTGAAAAAGCCAATACTTCATTTCTGAAATTTATTTGTGTAACTTTTTCTTCTAACTCCACCCCCAAAACTCCTCTGAGTTGTATCTCTCTTTATCCTGTTTATTTTGGTTGTAGTTCCTATGTGTCAATCATTTTAGTCATGTATAACTCTCTGTGACCCCATTTCAGGTTTGCTTGGCAAAGATGCTAGACTAATTTGTATTTTTCTTTTCTAAATCATTTTTCAGATAAGGCAAACTAAGGCAAACAATGTTAAATGACTTGCTCAGGATCACATAGCTATTAAGTGCTTGATGGCAGATTTGAACTCATGAAGATGAGTTTTCCTGACATTGGACCTGGAACTTTATCCACTGTGCCACATAACTTCCCCATCCTATTTTTTACAAGTAAGCAAATGGATATTATAAAATATCCCACTGGTTTTACCTCCAAGCGTTTGAATATTAAATCAACATTTGCAAAATACTTTTGAAACAACACATTGTTGGTGGAGCTGTGAACTGATATAGCCATTCTGGATAGTAATCTGGAACCATGTCCAAAGGGTCATAAAACTATGCATACCTTTTAACCTAGCAATATTATTACTAGGTTTATATCCCAACGTGATCATAGATAAGGGAAAAGGAACTGCATGTACAAAAATATTTATAATCACTTTCTTTGTGGTGGCCAAAAATTGGAATCCATTAATTGGGGAATGCCTGAACAAGCATATGGCTGCAATGGAATACTATTGTGCCATAAGAAACAAGCAGATAGATTTCAGCAAAACTTGGAAAGACTTCTATAAAGTGATGCATTGAAGTGATCAGAACCAGGAGAACACTGCATACAGTAAGAAAAATATTGTAAAATGATTTACTGTGAAGGGCTAAATTATTATCAGCAATGCAAATCCAAGATGACTCCAAGGAACAATGAAAAATGCTATCCACAGCCACATAAAGAACTGCCAGAGCATAAATGCAGGTTGAATCATATCATGTCATGCTGTATTTACTCTATGAGCTTTTTCTTACATGTGTATTATTGTCTTCTTTCACTACACGAGGAATATGGATATTTATATTGCATGACAACACTGGAAAAATCAATATCAGATTGTTTATCATCTGGGGAGAGGTCAGAGAAAGGGAGGAAGAGAGAAAATTTGGAGGGCAAAAAGAGCGATTGTTTAAAAATTGTTTCTACATATAGTTGAAAAAACCCTAAAAGGCATAAAAATTAAAAAAAAATGAAAACTTTGAGACTCTTGGAAGAAAGGACTTCCCTTCCCTAGAGCAAACTCACAATACTTATGCAAAAGATTGTGGCCATGAAATAAGAGAATTAAGCTTTGCTTGGTATGGAGTTTTGATACAATTGGTTTGGGCTGTTCTCGACTGTTTTTCAAAGTCAACATTGTCAGAAGAGTGATTTCTGGTCTGCTCTTACAATTCTTGGCTGTGTAAGAGTGGTAAAGTCATGAATATTTCTGAGCCCTCAGGATCTCAGAATGTTAGGACTAAAAGAGATATAGAGAAGAAAATTGATCAGTCAGGACCCAAGCAGAAGCCTTCTTATTATTACTTATGTTCCTATTTTCTCATCAATAAAATGGGGACATGCACTATCTACCTCAAAAGATCTTTTTCAGGAAAATTTTTTGCCAAGTCTTGTATCAAAAATTAGTGTTTCCTATAGTACTTTATGCTGACCCTTCCTTTCCCCTGGTCACATGCATTAGTTTCTGCATTATATTTATCTGTTTATGTGCCTGATCCTGTCATCAGCCTGTAAACACTTTGAGGACAAAACTATAGCATTTTCCATATCTTTTTATCCCCAGTGCCTAGCACAGAGTTGATGCTTAATAACTATTCATTCAATTGAATTGAATTGCCTTCTTTTCTCATCTCTATCTTTTAGCAAGTTTCTTTCCCCTTATGTCTCAGCTTAGGTACCACTTTCTTTGGGAAGTTTTCTCTTTTTCCTTGCTGTACCCTTTGGCTCTCTCCTCAAAATTTCCAAGAGCACTTTGTCCAGTTTCTACCTCGTAAAAACCTCCCTTGTGAACTAATGAATTAAAAAAGCATCCAGTAAGCATTTAATCATGTCAGGCACTGCACTAAACATTAGGGATACACGTACACATAAATAAGCAGTCCCTGCCCTCAAGGTGCTTCCATGTTTAAGGAGAAGACAAGGTATAGTGGGAGATAGAATTAGAAAGGTTGGGGGCTAGAGTAAGATGAGATCTGGGCAAGATTGGGTCAAATCTCAACTATCAGATCCAGGGATTGGTGTTGGGAAGCTTGTGGGAGGCAAAGGGGAACTATTGTGAAGTCTTATACGATAATTCACAAAAAACCTATGAATATCAGAGTTGAAAGGGGCCTCAGCAGCCAGCTAGAACAATCCATACCTGGAAAAGACTCCTGCCAGTATATAAAAAGATCTTAACAAGTCAGAACGTGGAGCTGAACCTAATAAGATGAAAAGTAATAAGAATAAAGCAAAAACTTCCCTTTAGATTTAAAAAATATATATATATATATATGTGTGTGTGTGTGTGTGTGTGTGTGTGTGTGTGTGTGCATGTATATATATATGTACATAGATGGTATCTATATCTATAGCTGTTCATGTCATAGAAGCATAGATGTAGATCTGGAAGGAATTCAAAGGACATCTAGTTGAAGGATGATAGATTTAGAGTGGAAGGAAGCCTTTACGTCCTACCTACCTCCTCATTCTATAAATGAGGAAATGCTAAGTGACTTACCCAAGGCCACCAACTCTTAGGTGTCCCAATCAAAGTCAAGTCTTTTCAACAAGTCCTACCTTATCCACTATGCCAACTAGTTTTCAAGTGATATGCCTCAAGACATACAGAGAGTAAGGACCAAGACAGACCTCAGACTCCTAATATCCCTATCCCACCACTAGCATGTAAGTCCCCTGAGGCCAAGAATTATTTCATTTTTTAAAAAAAATCAACATATCTCTAGTGCCTTGAACATAGTCAGTCCTTAAAACATGCTTGTTGAATTGAATTGAAAATGCCCTTCCTTTATCTCTCTACTTATGCCTCTACTATTCTCACCTAAAGGCAACTAGGTGGTGTGGTAGATGGGGCACTGGACTTAAGAGTCACAAACACCTGAGTTCAAATATGTTCTCAGTTACTCCCTAGTTATATGACCCTGGGCAAACCATTGAAACCTCTGTCTACCTCATTTCTTTAACCACAAAGTGGAAATCAGAATAGTCCCAATCTTTCAGGGTTGATGAGAGGATAATATTAGTATAGCACTTAGTCCAGCATTTGGCATATTTGTTGTTCAGTCACGTTTCAGTCATGTCTCACACTTTGTGACCCCATTTGGGGCATTTCTGGAAGAGATTGTGGAGTTTTCCATTTCCTTTTCCAGCTCATTTTATAGATGAGGAAATTGAGGTAAACAGGGTTAAGTTACTTGTCTAGGATCACATAGCTAAAAAGACTCTGAGTTCAAATTTGAATTCAGGAAAGAGAAATCTTCCTGACTCCAGGCCTGGCACTCTATCCATTGTGTCCTCTCATTGGCCATGTTGGTATGATGCTCAATGCATGCATTTTTCTTCTTTCTGATTCTCAAATACTCTTAGATCACTGTATTCCCTTCTGCTATACATATCAAGAGTTCTGGATTTGGATTTAGAGAAACTTGGTTTCTCTTGATCTCTGTGACCCTGGGAAAGTCACTTAGTTTCTTAGCCACTGTTTCATCATCTGTAAAATAAGGGTATTAAATTATATGACTTCTAATGTCCCTTCCAACTCTTAGACTATGGTTCTAGGAACCCTTTCACAGTATTTTTGGCACTTCCATCTCCTAGTGTGCGTTGTGGTCTTCAGGAGATTTTATCACTTACATATTTTTACTTTAGCCATCTAAGAAAACATATAATTACACTGGGACTGAAAGGAGTTGAACCCACTGGGAAAAGGAAGCTAACTACAGGCAGCAGGCTTCACACACACCACTAATAACTGGTGTTGTCAATTGTGCTACTGTGAGCCAAATGGTGGCTTGAGGAGGATCTCGTTGCCAAGCTGTTAGGACAGATAACCAAATGGCACACTCCAATTTTAGGTTCCTGATGGGGATGAAAAGGAGGAGGAGATGCAGAAGTGTTTCTGTCCTGATGAGAGGAAGGGACATTATGACCACTGAAATGGTGGTGAGTGTATACTGGCCTGGCTTTCTGATTTTTTGATGTGATCTTGAGGCAGATGCTATTTATCACATAAATATATTTCCTCACACAGGAAAGGGGACATAATAAGTCCAGCCATCAGTGTGACTACTTTTTGCCTCCTCTGGCTGAGTTGCTGCCATTGTAATATCAAGATGTAAATCTGTTTGTCTCTCAGGATTCCAAAACTCCTTAGGTTTCTCCACATCCAGTCCACAAAAATCCAAACTTTTGGCAACAAATGATAATTGAAACCTGGGCTTGTAACTCATAATTGTTCCAGCAAATCTGGAAGATCCCAAAAGAAGGCTGAATCTGTTGAAAGTGACTCTTCAGCCAAGTATTGTCTTCTGAAGGGACAGCAACATGATACCTTTGTTGTGATTAGAGTAGCAATGGGTCTCTGTGTAGCTGCTCCAGGATTTCCAGGTGTAATCACTCAAAGATGTCATATGGCATTCATGGTGTAGAGTTTTCCTAGGCCTGGTGCTCCACAGTCTTCTTTGAGTTTCTTTAATCTAACCAGTACTGGTGCCAGAATGTTTAATTTAATCCGACTGTGACACAAGCAGAAATCTTTCTCCTTGCTGCTCAGTCTATTGTCCAGGCCACTGAGTTAAAGCATTGTGTTATGGGAGTATGGGTGGTGTCTAGTGTGGAGTTCAGTCTCTATATAGGACAACTAGCTTTAAGTAGAAAAAGAACCACCCAAAGGCTGCATCCTTATTACCACCACCACCCTGAGTCTGAATCCTATAGATGAATACTTTCTGTCACAATGGAACCTGAATGAAAGCATGAGGGAGTCAGTACTGCCCCTCACTATTTCTAGAGAGGCAACAGAGCAGATATATCTTTTTACTTTTTTAATTTAATTAATTAATTTAGGATATTTTTCCAGGGTTACATGATTCATGTTCTTTCCTTCCCCTTCTCCTTCCCCCCTCCCCGTCAATGAGCAATTCTACTGGGTTTTACATGTATCATTGTCCAAAACCCATTTCCATATTATCAATATTTACAATAAAGTGATCATTTAAATTCAACATCCCCAATCATATCCCCATTTAACCATGTGATCAATCATGCGTTTTTCTTCTGTGTGTCTACTCCCACAGTTCTTTCTCTTGATGTGGACAGTGTTCTTTCTCATATGTCCCTTAGAACTGTCCTGTATCATCCCATTGCTGCTAGTAGAGAAGTCTATTATGTTCAACTGTGCCACAGTGTATCAGTCTCTGTGTACAATGTTCTCCTGGTTCTGCTTCTTTTACTTTGCATCAATTCCTGGAGGTCTTTCAAGTTCACATGGAATTCCTCCAGTTCATTATTCCTTTAAGCACAATAGTATTCCATCACCAACATATACCACAATTTGTTCAGCCATTCTCCAATCGAAGGGCATCCCCTCATTTTCCAATTTTTTGTCACCACAAAGAGTGTGACTATAAATATTTTTCTACATGCATTTTTCCCAATTATCTCTTTGGACTGGACAGAGCTGATATTAATATCATTGCTTCATGTACCCAAAAAAGCACTAGTGCCTCACTCAAAGTAAGTAGGGACTTAATAAATTACAGTTGAATTTTGAAAAATCATACTTTTTGTTGTTTTGACATAGACAAATGCAAAGTAAATACAAAGTTATTTATGTTGGGGGCAGTACTAGTAAACAACTGCAGAAATAAGGGAAAGCCTCTAAAGAAAGGGGAGTTGCTATAGTGCTTTTAAGAGGCATAGGAGAGGAAAAAGAGCATCCTAAGTAGGGCCATAGAAACAAGCGAAGGAACACAGAGGACAAGAGACAAGAATTGGAAAGTTGGTTACAATGAACATAAAATAGGACATTTTAATAACAGAAATGTAGACAGTGTGAGAGATAATAGTGTATAATTGATTTAGGAATATTAGCTAGAATATATTGTGAAAGGCTTTAAATGTAAAATATTAATTTTTGTTTTTTTCTTAGATTTGATGGAACCAACAGAGTTTCTTCAACATGGGGATGACATGATCTGATCTATGCTTTTAGAATTTTGATTTGGCAACTAGGAAGACTAGAAGGAAAGATCACTAGTATGAGAGAGTCTGAATAAGGGTGTTGACAGTAGTGGCATGAATGGAAAGGAGATGAAAGCAATTTTGTAGAGGTAGAATTGATAACCCCAAGGAGATAGTATGGTGTAGTAGATAGGATTCTGGACCTGGGAGAATGGAAGAAATGAGGTCTTATCCCATATCAGACACTAACTATGCGACCTTGTCTAAGTCATTTAACATCTCTGGGCCTTGGTTTCCTTGTCTGTAGAAAGAGAAAGTTAGGGGGCAGCTGGGTAGCTCAGTGGATTGAGAGCCAGACCTAGAGATGGGAGGTCCTAGGTTCAAATCTGGCCTCAGACACTTCCCAGCTGTGTGACCCTGGGCAAGTCACTTGACCCCCATTGCCTAGCCCTTACCACTCTTCTGCGTTGGAGCCAATACACAGTATTGACTCCAAGACAGAAGGTAAGGGTTTAAAAAAAAAAAGAAAGAAAGAGAAAGTTGATATGCAAACCAAGGTGACACCCTTGGCATAAATAGATAACTTACAATGAGTGGTGAGTTTAGAAGGAAAGAGTTCTGTTTTTGACATGTTGAGTTTCAAATGCTGATAACATATCTAGGTGGTGATGTGGGACTGTACCTCAGGAGGGATAAACATGGAAAATGAACCAATAAATCAGTAAGTATTTATTATATGCCATATACAAGTTCTAAGCACTGAGGATATAAAGAAAAGCAAAAGATTCCTGGCTCCTGAATGACATTTGGCAGTCATCTGCATTCAGATAACTGAATCCATGAGCACTAGAAACTTCACTATCAATATATAGAAAAAAGAGAGCTCAGAACAGATTCCTGGGTTCTACTCACTTGTGAGAGTGACATGAAGGATGACCCTACAAAGGAGGACAAGAATTAGAAAGGCTATCAGCCTCTCTAGCAAGAGAACTAAAATGGAGCATTGATTCCCCCAAGAGGGTAGACTTTCTAGGAGAACGGAATAGTTAATAGCATAAACAAGGTCATGATTTTGAAGAGAAGAAAGTTAAGCCAGAGATGCTAAGATGACCTGGGAAAGCAGAGAGGTTTGGAGTGATTAGAGAGAATGGGTTTAGGAAGGATTAAGGGCAGCTAGGTGGTACAATGGGATAAGGCATTATCCTGGAGACAGGGAGACTCATCTTCATGAAGTCATATCTGGCCTCAGACACTCTCTATTCCATGATCCTGGGCAAATTACTTAACACTGTTTGCCTCATTTTCTTCATCTGCAAAATGAACTCGAGTAGGAAATGGCAAACCACTTTAGAATCTTTGCCAAGAAACCCCGAATTGCGTTACAAAGAGTCACATTTTTCAGGACTGAAAAATAACTGAAAAACAACATGTAAGAAGTGCAGGAAGGACAGAAGATTATGGTCAGATAAAGGAATTACAGAGTAATTGACTGGGCAGGGGAAATACTTGTGGGTGATGATGAGGTCAAGGGCATGACCCATGAGTAGCTGAGATAAATTCAAGGTGCAGATTGTGGAAGCTAAGGAGGTTGAAGGACTGAGCATCAAGAATAATTCAGAAGATATACATGTAAAGGGAAGTTCCCAGATGAGCCCCTTATTGAACTCTGAGAAAAGAGGAAGAATGGCTTTGGAGCAAGATCTGGCTAGACTGAAACATCTACATTGAGCAGACCTCAGTGCAATGGAGAATTTGTTAAGTGATGGTGGTAAAGTAGCAATAAGGAACAAGAAACTTGCTCATTCTTTCCTCCTGGTCTTGTGTGAGGGAATATAAGGGGAAGTTGTTTAGTCATTTTCAGTTATGTGCAACTCTTCCTGGTGTTTTCTTAGCAAAGATACTGAAGCAGTTTGCCATTACCTTTTCTGACTCATTTTACAGAAAAGGAAATGAAGGCAACCAGGATTAAAAGACTTGCTTTAGGATCACCCAGTTAGTAAGTGCCTGAGAGCCGATTTGAATTTATAAAGATGTCTTCCTGACTCCAGGCCCAGTACTCTATCCATTGTGCCTCCTAGATGCCCACATTATCATTATTTACTATAAATAGACAAAGTGTTTATTGGCAATAATTTTAATTTTTCCAAGATCATATGGATAGGTAAGAGGAAGTTAAGATGAATCCACATTTACTGTCTCTAAATCAGCATTCCTTCTATTATTCTACTAGGTCTTTCAAAGGGTTGTCCAAGACTGCATTAATTTTTTGCCATATCACATTACTGATTCATAATGAACTAAAACCTTACAGATCTCTCTATCTACAGACTAATAATCTTGTTCAAAGAGGAAATAACATTAGTCTGATGCAATCTGTCCTTCAAACAAGATCAACTCAGAATTTATTATTACTATTTTTTTAATAAACCCTTACCTTCCATCTTGGAGTCAATATTGTGTATTGGCTCCAAGACAATAGAGTGGTAAGGGCTAGGCAATGGGGGTTAAGTGACTTGCCCAGGATCACACAGCTGGGAAGTATCTGAGATCAGATTTGAATGTAGGACCTCCCATCTCTAGGCCTGACTCTCAATCCACTGAGCCACCCAGATGCTCCCAACTCAGCATTTATTAAGCACCTACTATGTGCAAGGTACTATACTATGTATTATGGAGGTTTTAAAGGCAAGCACAACACATCTACCTTCAAGAGGTTTATATTAAGCAAGGTAGAATATGATAGGAGAAAAGAAAAGGATCAGGACCCTTATAGCCCATTTTCTGGCAGTTTTTGTGCAATAGATGACACCCAAGAATGTTCTTGCCCCCAAAACACAGAGTTCTATTCAGATAAGGACTATCTATGAGATGGATTATTTCCCACTAAAGATAAGGTCATTGGCAAGACTCCTTCCTCTATTGCTCACAGTTACCATGTGTCACTTCCCATCCTATGATATATATATGTATATATATACATAATATACATGTATACAAAACATATGTATACATACATGGACTTGCAAACATTTTCCATTCAAGAATATCTATCACTATATCTATCTATCTAATCTACAAACATTTAAAGCAATTACTATGTGCCAGGCATGGTGCTGAGTAATGCGAATACACCCAAAAGCAAAAATAGATCCTGCCTTCATACCTTCATATGTATGTATGTATATATATGTAAAGGAATATATGTATATAAATATATATATACATGTGTATGTATACACATATCTGTATATGCTAACTTACATATATCTTCTTTTTCATACTACATTGTGTTTGTATGAAGTCCCAGAACATTGCAGAGTCTTCTGGAAAAGATCTTTAATTACCCCAAACAGTTTGACCTATCCATCCACAGAAGAAAGACCAATTAGAGAAAGAATGTTTAATGCCCAGATTTCATCATGCATTTGGATGGAAATTCTATTGAACTTGTCTTCACTATGTATAGCCAGGATTCACACTTCAGTTAATCAATAAATGGGTCTAGCATTGAACGGAAGAAAGAGAATGAGCTGGGTTGCTTTGGAAAAATGTAAAGCTCTTTTACTGATCCCCAGATTCCCATGAAAGAAAAGACCTATCTTTTCAATATGTGGCAGTGAAGTAATGAGACCAATGCCTCTAAAGAAGTAAAGGTGGGTATCACATGAACAGCAATGGAGTGCATGATAGATACAAGCAAGCTGAATCATGTAACTAAAGAGGAATTCTGAAGAACTGCAATAAAGGTGGTCATTAAGGATTTGTATGATAGGAAGAGAAAACAGGCTAGTCACATTATCTGAGACTCTATGACTGGTGACTTACATCAGTGCTGGACTTTAACCTAGTCATTGAATTTGCTAAGATAGCTAGGAAAAGCTTAATTTCTCAATAGGGGAAGTAGTCTCCCCAGTTATCATATTCATTGATTCATCACAACCACCGAACTCTTAGAAAATGTTGCTAATTATAGTAATAGTTAAAGTTTTAAGTCTAAGGAATTTCCTAGAAAGAGAAAAAGTAAATAAAAATACGGAATGTATAAACATAAACTAGATATGAAAGAAGACATTTTCTTCCATACAAAAAAGGGAATCACATGCAAAAGAAAGCAATTTGCTTTACAAAATGATTAGGACAAAATTTAGTGGCTTACTTATAATTTCTGTTTCAATCTGCTAAAATGATCATGCCTGTTTCATTCATAGAAGATTTTTTGTGATTCTGCTAATTATCCATTTCTCATTTATCATCTATATCAGGCATAAACTAATCCAACAGCCAATCTTGATCTTCCTTCAAGTAGTTTCTCTCTTGACAGTAGTGAAGTGAACTCTATTTGCTAAAAGCATCCCCTATCCTCCCCCATCCTCTTTAAACCTCCTTCCCCTTTCATTAACCAGCAGCAATATGGAACACTATTGTTATTGTTTTGCCTGTTGAATACTCACCGAGATTGAAGCGCTCTATACCTTCTGAAGTTTTATAAGACCAAAGGAAAGATGACCACAAATATGGCAGCTCCAAAATAAGTACCAGCTTACCCAGTCAGGGCATGTGCTCAAGTCTTGTGGTCAGGTAGGAGATAAAGTAATCATGCACTCTACTGCCCTGCAATCCTCTGGACATTTCAGAATGATCAGGCTTCATATTCATAAAGAAGAAGTATGGCCAAATGGTGGGTCACCCTTTAGTATATTTACAGAGTCCCAGCTCAGCAGATGATCATGGGATTTAATCCAATGAGGGAGGAGTCACAGATGGTCAGAAGTCAATCCCTAAAATTCCCTTATGCTAGATTAGAATTGTGGCTCTCTTTCTTCTAGGTGTGAGAGGAAGTTCTTGTTATAGAGGGATGACAGGTGAAAAATTAGGGTCCTCCACTAGTACCCTCATAATTTCAGAAGTGAGAAAAACCTCCAGACCATTAGGTGGACACTGGTGTACTTTTGAGGTAACATGGATAAGAGTTATAGTTTTGCATAAATTCCTGCAACTCTACTCATACCTATACATCTTTCTTGGTAAAGTTATATCGACAGAACTTTATCTCTGCCATAACAGTTGGTTAGCAGTTAATAGGACCCTGTTTGAGACTCTTAAGAGGATCACTCATAACTTCCATTGGCCATGACTATCAAAGAATGAATGAAAAGGCATTAATTATATGATTATTATATCCAAAGCATCTTGCTAAGTACTGGGGATGTATATAGAAAAGTAAGACAATATGTTCTTCAGGAACTCGTGTTCTAAGAGAGAGAACATTCCCAGATTTCAGCTGAAAGTCGGGTGGAAAGACTCAGGATGCTTAGGGTGTTGGCCAATGTGTCAGTTAAGGATGAATTGGTGTGACAAGTAATCTTATTATAATCTTTCAACATCTCTTTTACTCCAGGTAATGGTAATTTTAGACTTAGTTTTGTCTTTGTGCTAAGGGCACAATGCCATCTTGGTGATGATAGATACATTCTGACCAAAAAATAATTTCCTTCCTTCACTGGTTCTCCAGTGACTAAGACTTCTTATCATCTCCCGAAGGAAATTTTTTTGACTTCACAGTCCACTGTGTTACATCGCCTCCAATTGGGACCCTTAGTTTTATCTTACACTGAGAATGGTTCTACTTATGGTACTTCAAGGTAAAGATTCATCTTTCCACCACATATTATCTCTAGGCAAATGGGCCGATAGAATGCATGAACGGAAGCCTAAAACAGTATCTTTACTACTACTTCTTTCACGAAGATTATGAGATCACTTTCCTATGAAATTTTGTCCAAAATAATTTGTTCTGCTCATCCACCCAGAATACGCATGCTTTACAAATTGTCTTATTTTTCTTTCTCCTCTTCCTCCTCCTCCTCCTCCTTTTTCTCCTTCATAATAATTAGCATTTATATAATGTGTCAAGGTTTGCAATATATTTTATTTATGTTGATGCTCACAATAGCAATGAAAACCATGATCTGTCATGATTTTACAGTTGAAGAAACAGGCTGAGAGAATTTAAGTAACTTGTCTACAGTCATAAGCAGTATCTAAACTGATCTAACTTGTGCACACATCCCACTCCATCACTGATTACATGGGAGAGTTTAGTGTAACCTAAGTTTATTTAAAGAATATCTTATAAATAATGAAAATGGCTCACACAGGGAATTGGGAGTATTCAAAAGCACAGGAAGTAGGTGTGCTCTATTGTCCTGCAATTTCTATTTTAACTCTATGGAAAGGCACTCAGTTACTTCCTCATTATTCAGGTAGTCAGTTCAGTGCCAGAGTTTGGTGGTCCAAACTTCGCCCTTACTCTGGTCTTTGCTATGACAGACTTATACTTAATCCAAACTGTCCAAGGCTTTTCCCAACATTAATAATTGTGGATTGGCAGAAGGAATACATTACTTGAGATATTTTCAATTATCTCATCTTGGTGAAGTTGTCTTAACTATCTTCATTTTCCTGTTAATTGTCAAGAGTATTGGTCTTAAGAGAGGATGTAAAAGCCAGGATAGAATTTCCTAGAACTTTTCACCAGTGCCACTACCTAGAGTAGGGGAATCTTAACCTAGGATTCATGAACTTTAAGTGCACAAACACATACTGTGATTATATTTTAATACAATTGGTTTCTTTTGTGATTCTATATATTTTAATTTATGCATTTAAAAATATTCTGAAAAAGGATTCACAGGTTTCACTAAACTGCCAATAGGGTACATGATACAACAAAAATTTAAGACTTCCTAGCCTAGAGACTTGAATGGGGGGAGAGGGGTCTGGAGTAGAAGAATGATGTTTGTATTCATGTCAGGAGAAGGTCTCATCTTCTTTAGACAGTTGTGGGGGGCAAGAAATACTAGAAAATGTAACAAAAATTTAAAAATTTAAGGGAATCAGGCTTAGTTTGTCAAATAATTAACTCCATGGTAGTCTATGAATTTTGGCAACCAAATTTCATATGAACTTCCTCAGCAATAAATCCTTACCCTGGTAACCAGTCTATCTATCCATTTCAATTCTGAGGTTTCAGTGTTCCACAGACACTCTGGTACCAAGCCAAATTATATAATGTTGCTCTTCTCCCATGTCAGCTCCTGCTTTTCTGGACCCAATCAGAATGATGTCCCTGCAATGGTTTTATACAATTACTAGAAAACATTAGCTATACTTTAGGAAGAATATGATAATTCTGAGTTATCAATTGGGTAATAAAGACAATGGAGGTAGCTTCAATAGAAATAAGAATGTTAGAGGAAAGTCATGAAGGTCAAATTTGGGGAAAAGTTATTTTGTTTTGTTTTAGACTTGCTTAAGGTTTCAAGTACTATCAGACATTTAGGTAAAAATGAAGAATTGGAGCTTAAGGAAAAGATTAGAATTGAGCACATAGAACTAGAAACCTTCGGTAAAGAGATGAAAATTAAAGACATGGAAAAAACAGAGGATGTTACCAAGGAGGAAGGTATAAATAGAGAAGAGAACCAAGGATGTAGTCTTGGAGGACACCCACAAATATTTCATATATGAATGCTATAAAAATTAACTTGTCCTGAGATTGTGTACAAAATTGTAGTTTTTCAAACTTCCATTTTGCTCCTTATGTTGATATTGCTTTGGCTGAATCCTTCATGAAAATACTTTCTCCAATGTTGCAGTTTTGTCCCATCCTTTTCTTTCCTTTTCTTTGGTGTACTTGTTAACTTTAGACTGGATCCTCAAACTCATTCCCTTCCAAAACCCCCTTGGATTCTGCCTTTCTATTTGTATTCTTTGTTGCAAAAATTATAATTGGATGGACTCTAATTATGGTGTCTCAAGATTTCCAATGCTTCCCACTTCTGGTTGGGCCATAAATACAACAAGGATGGTCTTTGTGCTGCTTTCTGGCACTTTTACTACATCCTGGAGCCCTGGGATGGGCTGAAGTATGTTTAAAAGAAAAATTACTAATGAAGGAAAATGGGGGTTTGGAGTCTCAAACCTCATAAATAGTATTTGGTTTATGTTTAAGTAACAGTTCAAGTCAGCTCTTATTTTAGGTGACCCCTCTTGCCGGTTCTTAGCCATCTTTTCTTTTGGTTTGGCATGGTGTTAAGAATGGAGCTGCCTTCTTTCCGGACTAGGGTCCATCCAATCAGTAAATGCCCACTCCACAGAGGTAGAATTTCTACTTCTTTTCTATGGCCAGGGAATCGGAATTAATTTTCTGCTACTATATCCAAAGAAATACCAGAATAACATGTGGCTTCCATGAACTGCCTGGATTTGCATGGCCCCAGAATTAGGGAGGAAGCCATATTGGGACCTGGCACTAAAACATGTTGGAATATGCATTCGAATGCAAAATAAGTACTAGTTATTTGGGAAAAGTTAATTGAGAAATTTAAGACCTCTTGGATGACTCAAGTATACCTCTTGACTAGAGGTGAAAGTAAACATTTGATTATTAAAGAATTCTACTCCAAGCCTTGCCCAAAGCAGCTTACTTGTTATAGATCAGTAAATGTCTTATTGGTATAAATGGAAATAAGTATGTCACTCACTTAATGAAATATTTTGATTCACCAAAGTTAGAGCTAGAAGCTGTTCTCAGAGATAAATTAATCCATTTATGTATATTCTAATTTGTCCAAGACTGCAGTAAGCACTGGAATCAATGGATTTAGAGCATTCCCAATGAAAAGAATATCCAAACGCAAGACTCAAGAGAAGAATAAAAAATGTAAATATGAAAGAAATTTTGAGGGGCTTAATATGGCTAAACTGTTTATATTCTTATATTGGAAGATGATACATAAAACCCCCAAGAACTTTATCATTATTAGAACAGTTATCAGTATGCAGAGGTAGAGAGCATGGGTATGAGTTGATGATGATGGAATGATAACCAAAAAAATAAAATGAAGGAATGAGAAAGAGGGATGCACTGGGAAAAGAGGGAAGGGAGAGGTAGAATGGGGAAAATTCTCTCACCTAAAAGATGTGTGAAAGATCTTTTGCAATGGAAGGGAAGATGGAACAGTGGTTGAGTCTCTCTTGGGAAGAGAGACAAGCAAGGCCCTGGTAGAAGGAAGGAGTAGAGTGGGTTGTGGGAGATGGTAGTCAGAAGCAAAATATTTTTGAGGAGTGACAAGGTGAAAGGAGAGAAAGATAAATGGGGAAAAAAGCTCAAGGGAAATATACAGTTAGTAATCATAACTGTGAATATTAATGGGCTGAATTCAGTAACAAAATGGAAGTAGATAAGAGAGAATATTACAGGCTTTAGACATAAAAGGTAATACCATAGGAAAATTAGGGGAGCATGGAATAGTTTATCTCTCACATCTGTATAAGAAAAGAATTTATGACCAAACAAGAGAGAAAAAGCATTACAGGATATAAAATGGATAATGTTGATCACATTAAATTAAAAAGTTTTTGCACAAACAAGACCAATGCAACAAATATTAGAAGGAAAGCATAAAATTGGGGGAAAATTTTATGAGTTTCTCTTATAAAGACCTACCTCATTTTTCAAAGATATAGATAACTGAGTACATTTATAATAATGTTATTCATCAATGGATAGTCAAAGAATATGAACAGATGAAGGTGTCAAAGTAATCCACAATCATATGGAAAATGCTATAAATAATTATTGATTAGAGAAATGCAAATTAAAACAAGTCTGAAGTACCACATTAAATCTACCTATAAAATTAGCTTATGTGATAGAAAAGAAAAATGACAAATGTTGAAGAAGATATGGAAAAATTGGGACATCAATGCACTGTTGGTAGGGTTGTGGACTAATACAACCATTCTAGAGAACAATTTGGAACTATGCTCAAAGATCCATCATACTATGTGTACCTTTTCACCCAGCAATACCACTTCTGTGTGTGTATCTCAATGAAATTATTTTTAATAAAGAAAAGGACCAACCTGCACAAAAATATGTTAGTATTTCTTTTTGTAGTAGCAAAGAATTGGAAATTGAGGAATGAGCACCAATTGGAAAATGACAAAACAAGTTGTATATGATTGTGATAGAGATGCTATTTTGCTATAAGACATGACAAACTGATGCAGAGTGAAGTGAGCAGAATCAGGATAAAATTGTACACAATAACAATATTGTAATGATGATCAGTTGTGAATGACTTAGAGATTCTCAGTAATACACCAATCTGAGACCTTTCTGAAGGTCTGATGAAAAATAACTCCAGAGAAAGAACTGATGGTCTGAATGTAAATGGAAGCATATTTTTTCAAATTTGTGTGTGTGTGTGTGTGTGTGTGTGTGTGTGTGTGTGTGTGTGTAATGCACTAGACCTGAGTTCAAAACTAGTCTTTCTTCAAAACCAGCTATGTATGTGACTCTGTGCAAGTCATGAAACCCTATTTTCCTCAGTTTTCTCATACATAAAATAAGCTGAAGAAGGAAATGACAAACCACTCCAGTATCTTTTGCCAAGAAAATCTCAAATGGAGTCATGGAGAGTCAGATATGACTCAAAATTAACTGAACAACACCCCCCCCCTCTCTTTCTCTCTCTCTCTCTCTATATATATAGATATATAGATATGCATGCAAGCATGCAACATACCACATTCAAGCTGTCTGTTTTCCTACTCTTTCTATAATATTCCAGGGAAGTAACTCTATTCTAGAGACTATAGAGAGGCTTAATTTATGCCTATAAACATAGAACTGAAAAGTCCATATCTCACATTTGATTAGCAAGTTCTCTTTTACAATGAAATATAAGCTCCTTGAGGGCATTTGTGTCATTATATTGCCAGTGCCAGTGGGCACAGTGCCTGGCACAGTGGCTGGCACAAACTAGGTGCTTCATAAATTAAATGAGTGGAATTGAATTTGCACAAGTTCAATTATTCCAATTCACTGCCATGTCAAAAAAAAAAAAAAAACTAGACAGATGAATTTGCCTGAAGGTTGAGCTTGGAAAAGTTTATATAAGCATTTTATAAAGGGAACCTTAGACCACAATAAGTTTATGGCATTCCTGAAATAACTCTCAATGAACATGTATCCAACAGAGAATCTGCACTTGGGCCAGGACTAGCATACAAATAAAGAAAAATTCCTGACACTCCTTACTTGGGTCAAAACCAAGCCCATTCACTGGCAGTTTAGATGCTTTTCCTTAAGGAATCATTCCTCTGCTCTGTGAAAGAGACATAGATGAGACATAGAAGAGACCTAGAGAGAAGATATACCATTGAAACCTGAAGATGATCACCTAACCTTATTTTTAGTCAGTTAGTTTGAAATCCACCTTCACTTCGCATCCATTAACAAGTGATTATACAAATCTAATAGGGAAAATAGTTAAGGTAAATTGTAATAGATCAAAATGTTGTAGAAATTGTATTTTCTGAAATATGCATATATTCCTCTAAACTTCCCTTTCCATGAGCTATTTGATATGTGGCAATCAGTAATTATTTTTTCATTAATTGGTCATAATAGACTGGCACTAAGACCGAGAGAGACTAGAGATGCCCTCTAAAACGAATGAGGCTCAAATTGTGGATTTACAAATGAGTGTGACTAAGTCAATTACAGTCAGTAAGCATTTATTAATTTTCTACAATACTCCATGCACAATGGTTCTGTCCTGAGAGAATGTGGCTACTAAAGAAAATGGTCAGATACTTTCTCACTTTCTATAGCACGTTCTTTATGCCAGCTCATAGTATAGTGTCAAGAACACTGACTTTGGAGTCAAAGGATATGAATTCAAATCTGGTCTTTGCTGTTTGCTAAATTATGTGACTAGGCAAATTACTATACTTCCATGGACCTCAGTTTCCTCCAATTTAAAATGAGAAGTTTGGAGTAGATGACCTACATTTCCCCTTCCAGTTCTAGATCTAAGATCATTGTTTGTTTATTTTCTCTAATATAGTAATCCAAGAATGTTTGGAAGTCACTTCATACTGATTCACCGTCACTGATCTAGCTGACAGAAACATATACATAAAGAATGTGGTAAGATAGAGGCAAAAGAGAGAAAGATAAAATGAGATGAGAAATTTGTGGAAGGAGAAATCATTTTTACTCAAGGAGTGAAATGGGTCATGAGAATCAAATTAGACTTTGGAGAAAAGGCAGATCTTGAATAAAGGAAGAACTTTAATGTGCTTTGGATGTTAGTTAATAATAATAATAACTATCATGAACATAAAGGTTTTTAAAGTAGTTTACATATATGACTCGGTCCTGATTAGTGAAATTTCATGAAATGGTGGCATTATTTAGCTTTATACTTCATTGTTCTATTGAAATAGAACCATTATCTATATTTTATATAATTACAGCTTCATTATTTTCACTAATCAAGACCCATAGTCATTTTTTTTCTCTTCAGTCCTCACCATTCTTCAGCCTTTGATTCTTTTCAATCATCCTTTTCTTGATATTCTCTTATCTCTAGGTTTCTGTAACACTGCTGTATCTTGGATCTCCTCATACCTGTTGGACTGCTCCTTTTCAATCTCCTTTGCTCTATCTTCATCCATGTCATGCCTTTTATTATGGCTTTTATTTAAGTCATTGTATAGATTGTATACATAGTTTTCCAGCTTCTGCTTACTTCACTTCGTATTCATTAATGAATTTTCCCATGCTTCTCTGTCTTTTCAAAATTTAATTTTTCTTATAGTACTATTTTATTACAGTCTTGTACCACAATTTAAGCAATCTCCACAATTAATACATACCTACATTTTTTGATGCTGTAAGTATTTTGGTGTGCAGGGGACTTTTCATTCTAGTTTTTACTTTCTTGGCATGAATAGATGAAACAGTGAATCAAGTAGTTTAGTAACAGAATGTATAATTCTGAATTGGTTTACAAAATGGTTGAACTAATTTATAGTTCCACTAACAGTGTATAGTGAGCTTTCCTTTCCAAAATTCCTCCAAGACTCTTTCCCCATTTTAGTATCTTAACAAATTTATGAAGTTTGAGGTAAAAATTTATAGTTCTTTTAATTTACATACCACATAGTATTATTAATTTGGAGACTTTTTATATGGTTTTGGATGGTTTTTCAATTCTTTGTAAAAAGTATTTATTCTTATGACTAAGACAATATTTGTGTCAATACATTAGATTTTTTAATGAGTTGCTGTACAAAAAAATTCTTTCATTTCATAGTTTCTTTTTAAAATTTTAATTTGCACAAAGCTTGTTTGTGCAAAATATTTTAAAATTTATATTTCTATTTTCTATTTTTTCTGTTTCTTATTTTGTCATGAATTTTCCTCCCCACCTCCCAATCATAGTTCTCTCTATTTTTGAGGATATGACTTATATGACTTTTTATATATAAATTACTTATCTGTTTAGATTTTTTTATGGTCCAAGATACATATCTATTTCCTGCTAAATTGATCTCTACTTTTCCCAGAAATTTTTGTCAAATAGGGTGTCTTTCCTCTAGAAGGTTTTGTTCTTAGTATTTAATAATATTTCTTTTTATTATTGTTAATATATTTCTTTACTTTCAGGACTTATCTTTTCTCTTTTATAGATCTATATTCTACCTTTAAAACTAATATAAAAGTTTTGAGAACTATTGCTTTATAATTAACTGTATGATCTCATTACATTAATTATTATACTTTAAAATTATTTCCACTGAAATTCCCCACATAAATTTTCCCTTAAGGAATGCTAGGAGAAATTTAATGTCTCTTTCTGTTTATGAATGAGCATTTTTTGCCCTAATATGTTGTCAGGTTTTGTAAAGTTGTTCAGTGTTGAGAAATTGGTATTGTAAAGATTCTCATCAATAAAGGACCAACATTTATTTTTTTCTATTATTTTGTTCACATGCTTAACTTAAAAAAAACCCCAACATTTTCTGTTAGATTTTTTCAAATCTGAAAATGATAAGCTGAAGTCTCCAGGAGTTCTTGCCATAATAAGTAGTTTTTGGTAGTAATTTACTCTTTTCCTTTAAGGACTTAGATCTTTGCTATTTGCTGTGCATCTATTAAATATTGACACTGTTTCAATATTTAACCATAATATAGTTCCCCTGCTTTTCTCTCTTAAATAATATGTATTTTATAGTATAACTTTGTCTGAGGTCATGATTTGTACTCTTCAGTTATGGGTCTGGCTGAGGCATGAAAATAATTCTAGGGTGCATGGAGGTGGCTCAGCAGATTAAGAGCCAAGTGTAGAGATAAAAGGTCCAGGGTTCAAATATGGCCTCATACATTTCCTAGCTATGTCACCCTGAGCAAGTCATTTAACCCCAAGTACCAAACTCTTATTGCTCTGCTTTGGAACTGATAATTAGAATTAATTTTAAAACAGAATATGTGTTTAAAAAAGAATTCTACTCCAACACAGCATTTTAACTTTTTGAATCCTTATGGTTTAAGTATATTTTTGTAAATGAAAATCATCAAAAATCATTTTCTTACTTATTCTGTACACATTATTAGTTTTGAATGTTTGCCATACTTATATTCATTGTTAAGTTTGATTTCTCTTTCTATTAAATCCTATTGTAATGTTTATTCACTTCTTATCATTTCCCCTATACCTTCTTTAGAAAAAAAAGACATATAAAATATTGAAATCAGCAGTAGACATTTATTTATTTCGTATGGAAATAAAAACTAAGATTTTTCCCCTTTCTTCTTTGAGCTCAGATTTATCATTGCGTTTTATTAATATTTTTAATCAGTTTTTCATATCTGTAGTTTATTTTGCTTGCTGCCATCCCCTCTATAACTCTATTTTTCTCTCCCAATCCATGCTTTCTTTCCCAGGCAAACCAGAGTCACTTGGGTACTTTATTCTATTTATATCCCTAAAATCATATTATTATTTGCCAATTCAGGTAATAAAGAGCCAATCCTGTGTTTCATGAAATCGCTACTCTCCAGTTCTTTGTTTTAATAATTTTTAAATTCTTGTGCTGCAATTTTAAGAAATAGTTTATTTTTTTGTTCTCCTTCCCTCTTTTTTCTTGATACATTTATTTTATTTGCTTTTTAAATATTCAAGTTAGTATCTCTATATTCCTTCACTATCCTATGGAGATAACAGCACTGTAAAAGCACAGATTTTTTTTCAAACTTTTTTTTTCCAGAATATAAACACTTTACTACCACTTAGTTCTTCTAGTGTCAAGCATATTCATTTAAAAAATGTTTTAATGTACTATTAGTTTTCTTTTGAAGACTTTCCAATTTTCATTACTTCAAAGAAATGTTTTAAAGTTATCTATTCTTTTTTAAAATGTATTTTCTAAGTTGTAGCATGGTACTCAGTTTTCAGAATAAATTACTCTTGTGTATAAATTATTTTTCTTGCTTCTTATACCATATGCTAATGATGTAATTCTGTCTAGTGTTTGATGCATCATCTTGTGTAATTCTGAGTTGGGATCCTATGCCTTTTATCTGCCTCTTGGTAACTGCTTACAGAATTTGTCTTTGAACTGAAATATCTGGATTTTGGTGTCTGAATATCAGGGTCTATTCTATTTGCAGTTTCTCTTTGTGACCTGTGGATTAAATGTGCCTCAACTTTTAGGTATGGAGCTTGTCAGGAATTATGTTTTATATTCTTTTATTTGGAATATCGTACTACAATTTTGCTTTTGCTTCACCATATGCTCCTTGGAGGCTAATAATTCTTGGGTTATATCTTTGCATTCTGTTTTCCAGGCTAGTTCTGTTTAATGGTAGATAGCTATTCTTTAGATTTTTCTACATTTTGATATTCCCTGGCTTTTTTATTATATTATGGCACTTTGAGCTCTGTTTCTTCTTTTATTTTGTCCCTAGGTGATCTATTGTTTTGCTAAGATTTCTCAGAATTTATTCTGTGACAATTCTTCCATTCTTTGATTTCCTTCAGTTTTTTAAAAACCAGGCCTTCCAATCATTCTCAAAAGCCTTGTGTTTGATCCATTCTTATTTTAAGTATATTAATAATGATTTATGAATTATTTTCTGCTTTTGAAATCACATCCTGTCATTATTTTACCCCATATTATGTCTTCTTTTTATTAGTGGTTTTCTTTTGTTCACTTGTTCCCTCAGCCCAAATTTTACTCCTCCTTCCTTCCCAAAATATTAACTTCCTAGTGTTAAGTGTGAATGAATATTGTTGAAACAGGGCTGAGGGAAGACTATACTATGGAGGGCTTATGAAGGTCTGCCTCATTTGATGTTATGCTTAAACAACTCACCTCTATCACTGCTGGTTCCTTCATCACATAGATTTCAACACCTGGAATCTAAAACTAGAGAAATGCTATACTATTCTGGTTTTCAGTTGTATTTTTAGTGGGATTGAAATTGTGAGTATAGCTTTTCTTTCTCTTCTTTAATTATTTTATTTAAAAAATACTTTCTTTGGCACAATCCTTGCTGTTTTTCAATTTATAGTGGAGATAGCTGAATTTCACTCTTCTTTCTTGCCAAAAATTTACCTCCAATAACATTTTATATTTGTTTTGTTTATTTCCTATATTGTTTTCACTTATAGACAGCTGTTTTTGTTTCTCCTTGCACTTTACTAGGTATTATGGTTTCTTCCATCTAATATCCATTGTCCTCTTTTTTTTTTTTTGCTTCTCTTTGAGATTTACTAGTTACTATGGTTTTTTTCATCTAATATCCATTGTTCTCTCTCTCACTCTCTCTCTCTCTCACTCTCTCTCTCTCTCTCTCTCTCTCTCTCTCTCTCTCTCTCTCTCTCTCTCTCTCTGGCTTCTCTTTGAGATTTACTAGTTACTATGGCTTGTTTCATCTAATATTCATTGTCCTTTGTGAATTTTAAAAGTATTTGACCCTAATTAGACCATTCTTTAGAACATCTGATTTAGCTATTTCCTGATCAATAACAATGGAGATACTTGGAATAACAGAATCAGATTTTGGAAACTCTACCTTTTCCACCCTACTCAGTTTAACAAGATTTTGAAGGTTTCCATTAAACTCAAGATTTAGCTATCTGAGGAGATGGCTTTCAACAGACATGTGCAAAAAAAAAAAAGGACAGACCTCTGGGCTGTCCTAAGTCAAGCTAAGTCCTCATTGGTACAGATGAGACACAGAAAAATGATGTAAAAACATCCATATAAGGCACGTCACTTCCTGCCTCTTATTCTTTCCCTGGAGAGGAGACTCTGGCTGGCAGCGTGCTAGGAGTTACGACATCTTGGGAGTGTTGGCAGTTATTGTCTGGATTTTGGCAGTGAGTTTTGTCCTTGGACTGATTCAGGTTCAGGCATCTCAGCTGAGCCCCTTTTTGGAGTTCAGGTTAATTCCTTCCTCCTTCACACTCCAAACCCTTACTTTCTAGATCGTCTAATCTTCCCGCCCGGTACCAGCCAGGCGGGGGGAGAATCCTTCACCCTTTCCTTTTCCCTTCTTCTTAATCTTCTCTACTATATCAATTAAATCACCATAAAATTTGGCAGCTGATTTGGGTATTTTATTATTTTTTTATTAGGATTTTTTATAAATAAAATCCTTGGTGACCTAAATTAATTATACATTCAGTCTCAGCCATAATTTCACCCTTTACACCTTTAAAATAATTAGACATTTCAACTGAGGCATTTTCCCATTCCTCTCAAATTAAAACAAATTCTTGAATTATATTGATGAGTTTCCTACAAAATATCAAACTCATAGAATATAAGGCTTAAAAGGGGCTTCAGAACCACTTAATGTAACTGTTTTCTGAGGCAAAAATCACTCTTCCTAGTTTGTATAAGACATACTTTATCACTTACCACAAGTTCACTATTCTAAGATTTAATTTCTAAATAGTTAAAAAATAATCTGCTTATTTGGTATCCATTCCAATGAAATAATGGATTTTTCAAAACATCAAAGTAATAAAAAGGGGATGAGCTTTTCCTCTATTTATTAGAAATGGTTAGAATGTTTCCTGAATCCTTTCCCCAAAATATTTCAGAAATTATTAGATCTAGCATAGTGTTTCTAAAACTCTGTGCTACGGAACAATAGGGTATAGGGAATCTCTCTAGGTTTGCCATGCAATTTTTATTGATGTATAACCATTTAAATTTTGTTAAATAATAAACTGTCTGCTTTAGCACTATTATAAACTTGATTTCCTTTCAGTTTTCAATTAATGCTATAAACTATTAGAGCTCAAACAACACAACATGCTTTTCTGATCTTCAAAGGGTTTATTTCAAATCTTTCTCTATATTAAAGTACTATTTGCCTCTCCTGTTCTTTTTACTCCTTCCTCCCAAATCACCCTGTTTTTCTCCCTATAGCAGGATATTTTCACATTACAGTCTCTACATTACATTTTCTGTCTCCTTTTTCTGCCTTTGTGTTGAGATTACAATATCAGCTCTATCTATCGACACTCAAAGACATGTCCTCCAAAATTCATTCTGTAAAAGCAAAGAAAGTGAAAGGGTAGTGGGGAAAGGGAAGGAGAGTTGGAGAAGTAAAGTAATCTCAGTGCTCAGATAGTCTAGGTGTCTGACTGTCCGTGAACATTTTTTGTTGCCAGCTCAAATGTTTGTATGCCACACTTCCTTAAAACAAAGAATTTTGCCCCTTGATTAAAAAAAAAAGTCATGAAGCATTGGTTAAGTTGGCAAGAACATCATTCATTCTTCTTTGTTTAACTCAGATTCAAATTACTGGAAAATATTTTGCCCTCATGATTGCTATTGTATTAACAATCCCCAGAAACTGGAGGAAAGGACTTTTATATTTTGTATCTTAGGTTTTCTATAAGTTTTCTAAGGCCTTCTTTTGCAGGGCAGTCTCAGATGGGGTATATAACTCTGGGAAAACTCTATCCCACTCATATTTCAATAGAAAAGGGTCAATGCACAGTAGATTTTTGTTCTAGTTCATGCAAAGTTTGATTAGATGTAATAGATAATCTCATAATTGAATTTCCTCAGAATTCTAACATTCATTTGAGACCTCGATGATGTCCCTTTCTGCTTCTACAAGTTTAGAGTTTCTTTTGAAAATTCTTTCTTCAGTTTCATTTTTCTTTTCTTTTTTTGTTTTGTTTTTGTCATGGCCAAATTATGGTACAAGAGTCAGGGCTTTTTGTTCACTTGCTTATTACTGACATAAATGTAGATAAATTTAGATCTCTATTTCTATCAATGTATTGATGTTCCTTCCTTCCTTCCTTCCTTCCTTCCTTCCTTCCTTCCTTCCTCCCTCCCTTCCTTCCTTCCTTCCTTCCTTCCTTCCTTCCTTCCTTCCTTCCTTCCTTCCTTCCTTCCTTCCTTCCTTCCTTCCTTCCTTCCTTCTTTCTTTCTTTCTTTCTTTCTTTCTTTCTTTCTTTCTTTCTTTCTTTCTTTCTTTCTTTCTTTCTTTCTTTCTTTCTTTCTTTCTTTCTTTCTTTCTTTCTTTCTTTCTTTCTTTCTTTCTTTCTTTCTTTCTTTCTTTCTTTCTTTCTTTCTTTCTTTCTTTCTTTCTTTCTTTCTTTCTTTCTTTCTTTCTTTCTTTCTTTCTTTCTTTCTTTCTTTCTTTCTTTCTTTCTTTCTTTCTTTCTTTCTTTCTTTCTTTCTTTCTTTCTTTCTTTCTTTCTTTCTCTTTCTTCTTTCTTTCCCTTGAATATAGGATAATTCTTCAATTAACAGCCCTATATATTCATTTTCTCATTTGAAAAATAAAGCACTTATAGTAGTAATAAAAGCTCACATTTCTATTATCTATTATCTATTATCTATTATATTTAAAGTTTACAAAGCATTTTCCTTTATATTCCTGCCAAGTGGGCAATACCAGTATTAATAGCTTCATTCTATGAATACAAGAAGAAAGTCTTAGAGATGTTAGTTAAAACTCACATGAGGTCATACTGATAATTTGTGGCTAAGTTAGTATTTGAACTTAGGAGTTCTTACATTAAGTGCTTATACCACTAAACTACATGATCTCTAATGCTTTTTTGTCTGACATTTTATTCTATGATTCAGGATTTTATGATCCTGAAACTAAGAAGCTCTAGGGTTTAGAACCGCCAGGAAATCAGTAGGTTTATTAGGTCCTTGGAGACCAAGAAAATTCCCTGTGGATGGGAGGGTATACCTAGAACCCTCCTCAAGGTGGTAGGAGAGCACTGATATTAGAGAAGGTGGTAAAGTTATATATCTAATTTCCCTAACTTGTTGACAGTGTCCCAAGAGTGGGAGGGGAGGAGTTCAAGTTAAACCTATCTGAATGTTCTTGGCTCCATTACTAAGGATAACAAGGATGAGACTTTCATATCCTTCCCACCCCCCTTTCTCCCCCATTGCATTTTATGACTAATTAAATTGTGTTTATGCAAAGAATGAACATGGCCAAAATTGCAGATGACTGTCTGGAAAAGACTTTTCCCAGACTGCTAAAGTGGAAAGAGTCACTGATAAAGAGAGGAGTTAATGAATTACAGCTTGGAGGAACTCTAGGATGAGTTTACACTAACTTTGCCACAAAAGACTTCTCCAAATACACAGAGGGCAATGACTAAGTCTTGTGCAAAGGACATAACTGTTTTATGTACCACAGTTTAGGAAAAAGAGGCTATTACCATTCCTTGGGCCACACTGGAATTTGAAACCAAAGTGCTTAGCTCCCTTTAATTGTTGAGCAACTCAGGAGACCAAGTGAGCTGCCAGAGCCTAATCTAGTTGTGATTTCACCCCAGGAGGGCTGCCACAGGCCACTGAAAAATCTAAGAGTTTAGTCACATCAGTTAATGAAATTCTGAACTTGGCAGTTAATTCTTCCCAGCACAGGTCAGGGTAACCCATTGTGTAGTCAGCAGTAAGCCTACATTCCTAACAGTTGTTATCTGTAACTGAAAATAACTTTCATTGACCAGTGGATAGAACAAAAGGAGAGTGCATGTGCAGACAAAACTTTATTCTTACATTCTAATGTAAAGGGACAACATGTGATGGGAGCTCTGAGGGCATTCCCTAGTTATAGAAGCCTAATGGTAAGGAAACTGGAGAGTGAGTAAAAGATTTGGCATGACATGGGTCATATGTTAGGGCATCTCTTTTTTTCCTTGGCTGCAATACCTCAGATTTTTAAGTTATAGTCACTGTGTCTTAGCATTTACAAAATTGGAATAAAAAGAAATGCAATGATCAAAGGATAGAGTTGACACGGATATTGTTCCCAAGGCAGATATCTTTATTTTCTCACCTTTTGAAGTTGTGACTTTGACATATATATTCAAAACCTAGCCATAACTAGGATGGTTTTCTCTTGGGGCAAAAATAGCTAGGGAGGGAGCCTTTTGGTATCTGATCACAGTGTTATTGTACCTGGATTGGGGAAAATGGGAGTGTCCTGTGGAAAGGGAGAAGATTATATACGACCATTTGGGCCAGCTAAAGAACTCTAAGTGAGGAGCTAGGAAACACCTCACTATGTGAGTTGGCAGAGCTCCATTAGATTTGATCTAAGAGATGAGGAAAGAAATTTTATTTCTGTCTTTCCTCAATCTTTTGAAAAATTTATCTTGGAATCACACTGACTCCTTCCCATTTACATTTCAATTGTAGGTCATATAAAGCAGGTCAGTGTGTTCCTTTGATTGTTTTAAAGTCCAGTGATTTGGGAGGTGTGGTCACTAGCAGCAGATGTTATAGAATATGAATTGAATTTCTGTTTCTGTTCATTTTGGGGAAAAATCAGAATTCCTGAGTGCAAACACTTAGCATCTCCATTTTTCCTTTCATTGTTTCATATGCATGAATAGAATCACAATATCAGAGATGGAAGGAACATTAGAGATCAATTAGTCTTATACTTTCAGATGATAATGGGACCCAGGTCCCATATACTTGGTTTTAAAAAAATGTGAACAGCAAGGGAAAGACATGTGTATGTATATCTATATCTATTTCCCCCTTCCATCAGGGTCCTTATGATGTCAGAGAAATGAAAAGAAGATCCTCAGCATGTTAAGGGGATTCCTGTGGTGAACTTATGAAAGGATATGGACTAAGATCACATAGAATGGGCTGATATTAATGAGTTGTAATCTGCATTGCTGGAGAAAAGGCACATATCAATTAAATAAAACAGCCATTGGGTTAATTAGCACTAGGAATCATGTAAATTAATCTATGCCATGGAGTTAATGAATTGGATTAATTAGTATAAGTAGAAGTATTCATGTCACATTTTCTTCTGGAATCACTTAGTGGAAAGATCTCTGATCCTAGAATTGAGAGACCTGGCTTCCAGTTTTGGCATTAGTAACTTGGACCTTTGTTTCAGGGAAAATGCAGGAATCATTAGAGAAATATTGTGTGACTTCACCTTGAAGGATCTCATCTTCCTCATCTCTGAAGTGGAGCAATTATACTGGGTGACCACCAAGGTGCAATTTCACTTTATATTCTATGACTATAGATTTATTATTGAAGAATTAAATGCATATCATTCAGAATGACAGAAAATAGATGAATGTGAAAATTTTTATATAATTTTCTCTATCAATATGGCATGTTTCTCTTCTGAGATGTATGGGAAATCTAAACTGAAAAATGGGATTTTTTAAAAGCAAAATTGTTTTTATTCAAAGACTGTACAGATGATGTGTAATCAACAATTGATGAAAATACCTCTTTCTCTCTCTAGTCTGGCATGCAGACAATAGTCAATCTATGCTGACCTTTTTTGTCTTTTGTAATATCTTTCCAAGACAAATACACTAATGAACAAGCTGCATCATTCTTCCAACTGCATATCGTAATCTGGAAAAGATTCTGTTTTTCCTATGTGAAAGTTGGCCTAAATCTTTCTAAGTCATTACGAATTTTATTTAGGGGACTCTGCAACCTCCCTGCTCATTAGACAATTAGTATAATGCCACCCACAAACAGAAGCCTCTGGAGGACCTCATTATCTTTAGGAAATTTCTCTTCACCTTGACCTCTGCACTGGACAATTATAGCGGTAAACATTTTGGCAAACAAGCATTTTCTTGTCTTATAACTTGTTTAATATTAATGAGCAGAGAGTCACTGGTCAAAATGGTCTCATCAAATCTTTCAAGGATTTTGTGTAATTTTGACATATGAGAAACTATTAGAGGATGCATTTAGCTCTATCAAATTGAATGCTTTTATAAAAACATAAGCAAAGTGGAGTCTCATATTCTCTACATTTTCAGTCCATTTTCTGATGATGAAAGTAGTTTAGTATGGAATAATACTTGTGAAAATTTGCATGTTTTCTTCTGCTTCTTCGAAATAATCTTCAATACCTAATAATAATAACAATAAATAACATTTATGTAGTGTTATATATTTGTCATATATATATATATATATGACATAAATATATGAGGAAACTAGGGCAAACAGAGGTTAAGCGACTTCCCCAAGGTCTCACAACTAGGAAGTATCTGAGGCCAGACTTGAACTTGGGTATTCCTGACTCCAGATCTAGTAGTCTTTCCATTGAATCACCTAGATGCCCCAGACATGTAGATTTTTCTCATATAAATTTTAAGTAGAAGGCAAAGTGGGAATATTTATCAGAAGTTGGATTTTTCATGATAATTTAAGATTTAAAAATACCTTTATTATCCTCTTTTCCTTCAGATACCTTCAGAATTAATTCCTTAATAACCTCAAATTATGTAGATTCCTCCATGAACCTCTTCTGTTTATCCTTGATTTAATCCAGGTACTTTTACCACTTTTTAAAAATCAGTGCCATTTCTAATTCACAAATAGGAACATCTGGGACTGTGATATTAGTGTTGAAGTGCAATGATTTCCTTTCCCAAAAAACTCCTGTAAGAATTTGTTGTTAAAAACAAAGTCTTCACAGGACTTTTCCATCTCTCGTCTTGGCTGTCCTTTTTTTTTTTTATCTTCATCCTTAAATGCCCTTGCAATAACTTTCATTAATTGGAACTTGTGTCAAAATTTCTTTAAATTAGATTTAGGAGTTGATATTATTAATAAGCAATAGCAATATTTAGGTATTATCTTAAAATTAATTTCTAGTCAGCCACTGATAGATACAAACATTTTATTTTGCATAAAAATGCTTTTTATTAACTTTTCAGTACTAAATGGTGGAAGTTCTGGAGGTTATGGTAAGAATAGGTTTAGGAGGAATGAAGCAGAGGGAAGGATGGAAGGATAAGACATTTTAACCAGCCATCAGGTACTTTTAGATTTTAGAATCAGAGAAGCTTGAAATTACAGGTGATGCTGGGATTAAGACTATACTATTCCTGTGAGTAGATGAGTTACAATTTAATTGGAACTTGAGTAGGCTGATGTTCTGTAAGGCCAAGACTTTAAGTGGACATTAACATGTATAGTAAAGATCCTAAATGTAAGATAAAGTTTTGGAAAAGAAAATGAACATGATGCATTAGAAAAAGCACTGGAGTAGAAAACTGGAGACTTGATCCTTATTCTTACTTATTTTAGTTTGAGCTAGTGCCTTAAACTCTCTGGGCCTCGTTTATAAAATGAATTAGTTGAACTAGATTAGTGTTGGTGAACCTTTTAGTGGGATGAGTCATATGAGAAATGTTCTTGGGCATTAATGAAGAGGGCATGGGGAGAAGTCATATATATATGTATAGTATAAGTCCTTTCCCACAATATTTGAGCTTTTGGGGTTATAAACTATATAGAGGTATTGCTAGGTCCAAGGAAGTGTACAGTTTGATGACCCTTTGGGAATGGTTCCTAATTTCTCTCTAGAGCTTCACCAATAGTGAATTAATGTTCCATTTTTTCTACATCCCTTCCAATATTCATCATTGTCCCTTGTTACCCTATTGGCCAGCCAAATATGTGTCAAATGGTACCTTAGAGTTGTTTTAAATCTGCTTTTATATAATTAATAGTGACTTTAATATTTTTCATATGATTAAATATAGTTTTCATTTCTATATCTCACATATCAATTGGGGAATGCTTTCTACTTTTATTAATTTAAGTCATTTCTTCTATATATTAGAGAAAGAAGACTTTGCCAGCAATATTTGCTATAAACTTTTTTTGTTTGTTGTTTCCCTTCTAAACTTTGTTGCATTGATTTTGTTTGTGCAAAACTCTTTTAATTTAATGTAGTCAAAATCATCTATTTTGCTTCTCATAATATTTTCTATATCTTGTTTGGACATACATAAATTCTTCTCTTACTCAGAGATCTGACATGTAAATTATTCCATCCTCTTCTAATGTATTTATGATTTTGCCCTTCATTTCTAAATCATATACCCATTTTTATTTTAACTAGGTATATAGTGTGAAATGTTGGTCTGTGTCCAGTTTCTGCCATACATTGACTTTCATTTTTTTGTCATCAATGTTTGATGTGAGGTGAAACAAGTATTGTTTTGCTTTGCATTTCTCTAATAGCTAGTTATTTGGACTATTTTTTAATGTGGTTGTTAATAGAATGCAATTCTTTTTTGAGATTTGTTTGTTCACATCTTTTATTCACTGGGGAATGGATTTTGGTCTTATTAGTTGTTTATAAAACTTGGGTAAACCAAATCTATATTAAAGAAATTTGATATAGAAATGCTTTCTCATTTGATTACTCTGTTCCTTTCTAGATGTGTTATTTTGTTTGTGTGAAAACTTTTAGATTACATGTAATTGGAATTATTTATATTGCCTTTTATAATTATCTTTATTGTAATGTAGTTAAGAATACACCTACTCATAGCTATGAAAGGTATCTGAATTTTTCCTCTTCTAATTTTTAAGTATTCAGGTCACACATTCATTTTGAATTTATTTGGATTGTGGTATAAGATGGTGATAAAATTCTAATTTCTTCCAGTTTACATTCTGGTTTTTCCAGATGTTCTTATCAAATAGGAAGTAATTTAAATTTTGGGTTTAATTGAAATTTGTTTTTTTGAGTTTCATTATTTCTGATAATCCTTTATTTATTCTGTTCTGTTGACTGACTTTTCTATTTATACCCAGTACTAACTGATCTTGATGTCTATTATTTTATAACATAGTTTGAGACTTGGAAGTGCTATTCCTTCTTCATGCCTACCTTTCTATTATTTTCATTAATATTTTTGATTTTTTTGTTTCAAAAAGTGAATGTATCATTATCTTATTGTGTTGTATAAAGCAAGGTTGATATAGCATGAAAACTATGAATGAATTTTAATAGAATTATAATTTTTATTGTGTTGGTATAACCTAGCCATGAGTGTTGAATATTTTTTAGCTTTTCTAATTAGTCTTTATTTCCTTATGGAATACTTTGTAATTGAATTTATATTATTTTTTTGAATGCTTGGGTATGTAAGAGTTAAAATTTTGGGGGGAAACTGAGGCAGGTAGAAATTAGTTTCCCTCTGCAAGGAGTATTATGTTTTATGAGGTTTATTAAAGGTTAAGGATTAAAGAAAATACAGAATAAGAAAGCATATGTCTAGGCCTAGAGAGGCCTAGACAACCTCACCTACATCATGAAAGAGACAAGTCTGTTGGGAAGCAGAAGTAGGAAAGAGAGCCAGTAGCTTTTACAACCAGGTTAAATAGAAAGTTTTGATCTCGCCCAGGTGAAAATCTCAGTGAGATTAGAGGGCATTCTGGGAGCTAGCAAAGACTCCTCGGAAATGGAGTCCCAGGTTCAAGTCACCATTTTTACATTTCTCCGTGTGATCATTTGGAAAAAAAATTTTTTTCCCCAAAGGATCATGAAAACATAATCAACTTAAAGATTACAATAATTTGAGGCTAAGCAAGGAAAAAAAACCCAATAATTGCTGGACACATTGACAAAAAGCCAATTAGGGGGCATTCCCCTTTGGCATGAAAGTATACATATAAATAAATGTTCAATCAACCACACCCAAATTTCATTCTTGATCTTCTTGTGCAGCTTATGGTCTGGAGGCTTCTTCATGGTGTCTTCTCTAACAGTTTGGTTTCTGGATTCAGGGAAGTAGCATCTTTCTTTACCTAAAATTCTTCTCAAAAGGAATTTAAACTTTGCAATTTAAATAATGATATTTTTTACTTTTCCCTGTGTTGTAGGTGATTGAAAAACACAGGATCACTTAGGGATGCATGGCTGAGTTATGAGGTATATGAATCAATTGGCAAGAGATATTAAAAAGACACCAGAAAAAATCCAAATAAAAAAGAAAATACTGGATGAAAATATAGACTATCAAAGTCTTATGTGTAAAAATTCCATGTAAAGGAAAAATAAATCTATAACAGGTCCTTGAATTAGGGCCCAATTAAAATGATTTAAGCAATGATGCATTTACCCAGTCAATAGCCAGGACTATAGAAAGTTACCACACTATGAAAGACAGAAAAAGGGACCAGATTATAGAAGCCAAGGTTTGGGGATACTCATCTGTGAGTATTTTCAGAGTGAGTGTGGACACAAGGAAAGCCTATGTGGTAACAAATGTTAAACACAGTAACTTCGAATCTTCACACTAGGTTCAAGTCCTTAGTATTGGCTAAGAAGTGCATCAATCCATCCTGGATTAGCTTTTCTTTGGCCCTATGCAATGGCTCTTTTGTGTATATCTTGTCCTGGAATCAGACAGAATTATTAAGTAAAGTCCCATAATTTTTTTTAAATAATTAGTGGCATCATTTTTATAGTCTCAAGCTTTTGGGGCATGCATTAGCAAATGTATATTAAACTTATAGTACTGCAAAATCAAAAAGTTAAAGAAAATCTAAATGCTGGTCACATGTGCTTCAAATACAAAAAGGAGAGAAAAAATAAAAAAAAACTGAAATAGTATATTGCACATGCAAGAAAATGTAATAAAAGTTTTTAAAAACTAAAAATGTAGCTTATAATCCTTGACACATTGTGTCAGATAAGAAAATATAGATTAGAAAACTTTCTCCCCCAAAATGAGACCCATTTCCTCTTCATATCTGGCCATGATCCACTGTGAGCAATTACAAATGAATTGAGCAGTAGTACAAATATGTAGTTATCAATATCCCCAAAATTCTCAATAGCCCAATTAATTACAATAGCAAACAAACATACTATCATATTTCACATAAGTTGCTGTATGGCATTTAAAAGCCTATGAATTGATGGATATTTGTCACAAGTTTTTACAAACATAGCAATCTTTCAACCTTGGTAATAAACATATTTTTAAATAAAGTAAAACTCATTTTGGGTTTAGAACATCATCAAGAAATATAGATAGCATTCTGGTGGAAGTAAAGTAGTGAGCTGAAGAGTATAAATGAGGGGTGCTCCTTTCTGGGAGGCTTTTTAGGGATACAAATGCCCTGAGATTAACTGTCTAATTTCCATTCACATATTTAGAAATGCAGGAAGGTTGGGGGTTATAATTGTATTTCACTTCAGCTACTAGAATGGGTCTTACACCTCGTGGTAGGGGCAGGCAAAAATGACCAGAGATTGTAAAAAACAATTTCTAAAAATCATGTTTAAAAAAAAAACCCTTAAACTCAATTGAGATATTTAGCACATTAAATTTTCCAAAGGTTGTTATAGCAATTGTAACCAGTTCTGATGAAGTCCATCTATCCTCTATGTGACAATTTACAAAGGCAAAAATAGAAAGGCTGTTTTCATATATGGGCTTAATTACAATGATATTTGTTCAATATGGTTATAGGGGTGACAAAAAGCCAAATAGGGGCAAGCAACAGAATTTAACAGTAGTTAAAACTCAGTACATTAAAATGATTCAGTGTAACAGAATAATATTGAATGCAGTAATATATGAATTTAAATTCACAAAGTTAAATCATAATCAAAACAAACAGTAAAATGTAATGGAATACAGAGATTTTTATAAACCATTGGAGTCTGAAATGCCTTAAAATATAACCTCCAGTCTCTTTAAAGTTCCTTGGGTTTTTATCCATTTAGATGCCTATTGTTGGAAGGCAGAGTGCTAAGGGCTAAGCAATGGGGTCCAAGAAATCTTCCCAAGGTCACACCGCCATGAAGTGACTCAGGCCATATTCCAAACCAGGACCTCCTGTCTCTAGGCCTGGCTCTCAGTCTCCTGAGACACCCAGTTGCTTCCCCAAAGTTAGCTAAAAGGTTGTACAGAGCTATTTTTTTCCCCCTGACACACAGGTGAAGTCAATAAAAAGATCAATGCAATTAAAAGATATCCTTGTAAAATAGCCATGCTTTTAAGTTCCTGTTTTGAAAGAATCACTTTCTTCTTTCCCTCTACTTTCTCCCCTCGTACGATCCTCCACCAATACCCCCGTTTTTTACCAGCTAGTAGAAATGAGTCCTGAGTGATGAGCAATCTGCTCCAAGGCTAGAGTTTGTTGGGCAGGCAGGTCACCAGGTGATTGTGATCTGGGGTAAACAAGGACCGGGTGAGCGAGAGAGAGCACCAGGGTGGGCAGGGCCAGGACAGGAGTGCAGGCAAGCAGGGCCAGGAGCCAGAGTGGGCAGCCGGGGTGAGAACGGAGTGCATCCAGGCCAGCGGGAAAGGCTCAAGAAAGTCTGAAGCAGATGGCAGCAGGCAGGCAGGCAGGGAAGGGCCAGGCCAGGAGCCGGTGAGCTATCTAATGGCTGGAATGAGCAACAGCTTTGCAAGGGTAAAAAACCTCGGCCAGAGAAATGTGGATCAAAAAAATTCTAGCCACTAGCTATTAAATGCTGAACTTAGTAGAGAAAAGAATCAGAAAAGAATCAGAAGATTGAGATATTTCATTATCCAGATATACTTTCTGCATTTTTTAGTTATTTAGAACTGAATTTCCTGTTAATATTGACTCTAGGATCTTGTTTTTTTTTATTATATAGAAATGTTATTGATTTTTGTAAGTATATTCTATAACTATTGTCTCGGGTTCTTTTCCTGATTACCTTTGCACTGATTTCCTAGGACTTTCAAAATAAACCATTTTGTCATTAGAAAAGATATATATGTTAATCTTTTTTCATGTTTATATGTTTTATTTGTTCTTAGTTGTTTACATGCTGTTTCCTCCATTAGACTATGAGTGCTTTAGGAACAGGGATCATTTTTTGAACAGGGATCATTTTTTTTTTGCCTTATTAGCCCTAACACTTAGCATAGTCCTTGGCACATACCAGATGCTTACAAATGCTAGTTGATTGACTTATTAATATTGATAATACTTGTGGAACTTTGTCAAGTAATAGTGAAGAGAATAAGTATCCTTACTTTCATGACTGGGGTTTGGCTCATGCCCAGACCACCTAAATTGGAAGTACTGTTATAAGGATTTAAGGGAAAGGGGAAAGGGTGTAGGAAAAGGAAAACACAGTTAAATAAATATGTTTATTAACAAATAGGGAATGATGGGGAAGGGAAGAGGACATTGGCCAGCTTCCTAATAAAGTCCACATACTTAACCTACTATTGATATTATCTAAGCTTGTCTAAAGTAACCTAAATTAAATCTAATTAAGGATATGTCCACACAGAAAGCCCAGAGTCCTCACACAGAGTCCTTAGTGTGTCAGGCAGCAGAGATCCAGTTACACAGTCCTTGGAAGCTTCAGGGAATGGAGAAATCCTCTTCAATTCACTGTCTACCAGAATGAATGGAGAACTTCCTCTTCACCTTTGCTTTATGTTATTCTAAGTTATTATAAGGCAGGCAGCTTGATAGATGGGTTTGTCCAGGAAGAGTCCAGATCCACACCTTCAGACTTGAACTCCAGCACCAGTCAGATTGAGAGTCAGTTGAAAAACTGCTTTCTCTAACCCCTTAGAATTCTGGCCCAGCCAGCTCTTGTGTCAATCAATCCTTTGCAACATCCTTTGCTACAGTACCCACATGAGAAATTCCAGGCACCTACTTCTGGATGAAAAATCGCTATGTATGGATGTGTAGATTATTCTGGGTTGGCTTTCCACACGATGTGTAAGTATTTTGTGTTGGCCTTCTACATCACTAGAAGGTGGGAAGCAACCTTTTTCCAAGGGTTGGTTGCATCTTTGTAACTACTTGACTGGAAGGGTCTCATTCTCTCTTATAATGCTGTATGCAGGGGTGAATGACTTTCTCTCTGAGCAGGTGACAACATGTAGTAAATGGGGAAGGACCTAGGGCCACCTTTTCCTTCCCTTAGACCATGTGGCTCAAAGAAAGAGACTAGAATTTTGGTTCAGCTTTATTTATCCTTTTCTAGGTGAAGAGATGAGAGTCAATGACTTGGGATCTTGAGCTATGGGGACCTTAGAGCCCAGGATTCTAGGCTAGATTTTGTATACCACCCCTCAGGAAAGTCTTGAGAAGCCATGATCCTGGGATACTAACCCAAGGGAGGCTTTGCACTTGAATTAATTGGAACTAATGCTATAAAAGAACTTAGCTAAACTGTGAACCTAAACCTTTCCTCTCCTTTCTTTAGAGGATGAAGTGATATGAAGGGGGTAGTATTATGCCCCCAAGGCACTGGAGGAAATGTTTGCATATTTCTTCCTACTATACCTGTGGAGTAAATATTCCTCTAAAAGGTTACTCTATTAAGTGTTTAAGATAATTGGACCCTTATAACAGAGGAAATATATTTAGAAGGGGATCTAGGCAATGGCAGAGATTTTATTCCTCTTCCCCTCCTTAGAGTATTAGAGAACTCTGGCAGAGAAATGAAAAATATAACACATTTAGCCCCTAGGGAAGGAGGCCAGAGCAAATCCATGTTATCACTTATGTGTTTATTGAGAAAGCTTCTCGTGTCAACCCACTGCATGACAGTCTCAATTTTCATTCCCCCCCCTTTTTTTTAAGGAGCTAGGTGGTTCAGTGGATAAAGCACAGAGTCTAAAGCAGAAAGACTAAAGTCTGAATCTACCCTCAGACATTTACTGACTGTGTGCCTCTGGGCAAGTCACTTAACCTGTTGTCTTAATCTACTAGAGAAGAAAATGGCAAATTACCCTAGTATTTTTGCCAAGAAAATTGCATGGTGCAATTATATGGTGCAATATGGTCCATGGTGTCAAAATGAATCAGAAGTAACTGAACAAAAAAGATATTTTTATAATGTTAAAGAAGATGCTTCTATTTCTACACTTGGTATTATTTTTAGCATATTCAGTTTGTTTTTGTCTAGTGTGGGATATGCTTAATGTGAAGATTCATTGACAAATCAACAACTTCTCTGTGAGTCACAGTCCTAATTAATCCATCGATAAGTATTGATTAAATGTCTTTTGTGTTCCAGGCACTGTGATCAACACTATGAATACAAATGAAAGAAAAATACCATTTTGTACACAGATAAGAAATACAGACAGTGTAAAAAATTAAAGGAATATTATGGTAGGGAAGAGGAGGAACTTGAATCTAGGTTTCCTGACTTTAAGGCTGACCCTCTCTCTACAATAACATCTTTCCTCTCTGAAGACCAGTTTGTATGAGATCCAGAGAAGCAAGATCTTAGAGATCATCTAGTTTAACTCCATCATTTTAACATATGAGAAAACTGAGGCTCAGAGAAATTGTACCATGCCCAACATCACCTAGGTAGAAAGTAGTAGAGGTAAGATTAGAATATGGGGTTCTGATCCCAAATCCATTGTTCATCCCATTGAACCATGCTACTATTCAATTACTCTGCTGTCTCTGTTACTAATTCTGTTTGTTTGTTCTCTTCAGTGATGTGTATATATATATATATATATATATATATATATATGTACATATATACATTTATGGCTTTCTCTCTTATATGATTCTTGTCTTTGTACTCCAATAATTAATCACTGAGAATTCAACTAATATGCTGGAGGCATTCCTTGTTTTCTTTGGACATTATGAAGATATTAGTGGAACACTTGGGCTCTCTACCCAAAATCTCTCCTCTAGCAATCTATCTTTTCTGCTATGTTTGTTAATTAAACAAAAAGACAAAAATAAAATGTGACCAAACTCAATAACAGAGGGAGAAATTCCCTTAAATTCCAAAGCCATTTAAACTACAGAAGCTTTCTATTTTTATTCTTTCCTCAGCTTTTTGATTTTGCCTGGCATTGTTTTATTAATTATGACTTTGGGGGCAGCTATGTAGCACATTAAATAATGCACCAGACCTAGAATCTGGAGGACATGGGTTCAAATATGACTTTCAACACTTCCTAGCTAGTCTTTGCCACTCTTCTGACTTAGAATTGAAACTAAGACAGAAGGGAAGGGTTTAAAAAATTATGACTGTGCCTTATGAAGCCTTTTGGTAATGTGGATGGCAATCTACCTGCTTGTCCTGTTTTGTAACATCTATAGTGGCTGTAACCTCTCTCATGCAGGCCTTGATTCACACAAACATGGCACTATATTTTCAGTTTCTGAAGTCAGTACAAAGGAGGCAAGACTTGAGTTCACCTTCACAGTTACCTAACATTGGACACTGCCCATTCAGCTGTTGGGTGGAAGGGAGAAAAGAATGACTGAATATCAGAAGCTTGTATAAAATTCCCTCTGTGGGATTTGGAACCAAGTCATAATAAATCACGATCACATTTATAGGCCTTTTATTGCCGTCATTGCTGTATTGCAAATGTGCCTTGTTGTATGATTGTTTCATCATGACTCTTTTAGTGGGGAAAATTTTCTGAACCTCTCTGCTCTCTGCCAGTAAATTCATCATACTATGCAAGTGGCCTTCCAGCTTTTTAGTCTCATATTCAAGAATAAAATTAGGAATTTTTGTATACTTTTTGCTTAATTTATGCCGTCATGATGCTAGGGAGACAGGTGGGAGACATCCCTATTAGGATAGGGAGATAAATCCAAGCCAGAAGGGGTTACACATTCTGCTTGCCTCTTGTCTAGTCCAGCTCTAAAATTCTTTTTAGTGCTCATATTTTGTTGAGGTTCATTTCAAGGCCAGTTTTTTTCAATGATGAAAAATATTTAATTATATTCAATCCAATAACTATATATTAAACACCTAATATGTGCAAGAATAGGGTTACAATGACAAACAGGAGAAAAAACCCTTGCCCTTAAAGAATTGTACAATTTATTTAAGGGGAAATAAGATGAATACAGATAAATAAATGCAAAATGTATATAACAAAATCTAAGCAATTTGGGTCAGAGCAAAACAATAATAACTATGGAGATCTGGAAAAAACATCATGTAGGAAGGGGCACTTGACATAAGCCATTAAAAGAGCCAGGGATTCCAAGTGGTGGAGGTGAGAGGAGAGAGAGCATTCTTGAAAAGGAGGAAAGCTTTTATAAAGGGAAGAATTTGGGAATTGGAATTTTGTGTTGAGGGAATAGCAAGTACTCTAGGTTTATTGTAATGTGAAGTACTTGAGAGAGTATTGTGACATTGGTCCAAAAGGCTAGATTGGAGCTAAGTTATGAAGGGCTTTAAAATCCAAAAAGAGACATTTGATTTTTTCCTAGAGGTAACAGGGAGTCACTGAAGCTTCTTGAACAGCAGGGTTACATGGTTAAATAGATCTATGCTTTTCAAATAGTATTTGGCAGCAATGTAGAGGTTGGATAAAAGAGGAGAGGAACTAGAAGTTGGGAAAATAGGAGCTTATTTCAACATACCATGTGAAGGATAATAAGGGTTTGAATTAGAGTAATGGCTATGCTAGTGAAGAAGATGGATATGAGAAATGCTTTGGAACTATTAGAATCAACAAGACTTGGTAACCATGATGAGAGATATTAAACTGTCAAGAATGATTCTTATACTATGAACTTGGCTGTCTGGAAGATTAGTGGTGCCAGTCCTTGGTAGAAAGAAGGAAGTCAAAAAGAGGAATGAGATTTGAAGGGAAGATAATGAGTTCAATTTTAGACATTTTTACTTTGAAACATCAATGGGACAACCAGATAGATGTATGTAAGAGATAGCTCATGATGCAACACCAGAATTCATAATTCAGGGAAGTTATAGGTGATGGAAATGCAGATTTGGGAGTCATTTCCTTAAAGATAATAATGGAACTCATGGAAGATGATGAGCTCACCAAAGGAGAATATAGAGAATGGAGAGAACTCCAAGGAAAGAACCATTGTTGTACACCTATGCATGAGGCAGATCATGGATGATGGTCACACAGAAAAGAGGTGCATGTGTGGCTAGACATGTAACAGACAAACCAGGAGGAAGGAATACTATGAAAACCTAGGGGGAGAGAGCATCCAACAGGAAGGAGTTGTCAATTATACTATATTATAAGAAATCAAGAAGAATGAAGACATTATAGAATATGAAATATGTTTGAATTTGGGTTGAGAGGACATGAGTTAAAATATCAGCTCTTCCATGCTCTGAGACCACTGGCAAGTTTGTTTTGATTCTCTGAGGTTCAATTTGCTTATCTGTAGAATGGGGGGGGTTCTATTGGCTGAACAGCAATGTCCCTTCCAACACTAAATATGAGTGATCAAATATAAGATTGCTGCTGCTCCTGTAGAAAATAGAGGAGTGGAATTGGAAGCCAGATGCAAAGTTGTTAAAATAATTATAGTTATTGTCACTAGCCAGAGGCAGTTAGGTGGTGTGTCAGAGTACTAAGCTTGAAGTCAAAATTTGAATTTAGCCTTCTTATCTGTACTAAGTGACCCTAAGCAAATGAATTAACTTCTATCTCAATTCCCTCAACTGTAAAATGCAGATTAAAACAGTACATAATGTTCAAGGTTTTTGTGAGGTCGAAATAATATATTTTAAAGCACTTAGCACAATGACTGGCACATAGTAGGCTCTATATAATACTTATTCTCTTCCCCTTTCTCATTAATAAAAAGTCATTTATGCACTAAATGGCATGAATTGAAACATGGAGAGTGATTAAAGAAGTTGAGAAATTCATTGGCCTATGGTCATTTCATTCTTGTCCATTGAACTGGTTAGAAGGAATATTTTATAGATAAGGAGAAATGCTTTGGAGTAATTGATGGTTATTAAAGATGGGAACATATCAATGAATTTTTTTTTAGTGGAAGTATTCACTAAATCTTTCAATCTTTAGATTATTTCCCTCTTGGTTTAGAACATTCTGAGATTTTATTGGAAGCACCATGTAATGAAGGAATTGTGAGAGGGAGTTGGCTAATGGAAATGTCTGGATCTGGGGGAACCATTTAATTTTTTCAGAAATAATGATACTTAAAAAAAAACAAGCTTTCTGCTTTCTGAATTTAGTCAACAAGAACACAATAATTGTCAGATTGGAAGAGCTAGAATTCATTTACATTAACAGATATACCATAAATGCCAATGTCTTTCATAGTTATGCAAATTTCTATATGTAATCAACGATATTCTTACTAATCCATGCAGATGGATTTAGAAAAAATGCTTAGAAACAATACTGCTGATTTAGCCTGCATCCGGCAGCAATGACATCAACGGAAAAACATTAAGAGTAGACATCTTGTTGTAGGATCAGAAATTCCTTGATTCAAAAATCCCTTAATATTAAGCTCCACTTTAAAAAAAGTCCTATGCACTACCTTGCTGTGGCATCAAGATGACCTTGGGTCTCATAATTTATGACAATGGGCAACCAGTTCTGTTTACTCCTATTAAAATGAGAAGGATTCAAATAGGGAGTCAGTCAGTGACTGAGTCTGCCCTCAGAAGACTGATTTAGTTTTATGTGAAGAAACATATCCTCAGAATGTTAGCAATAATTATTAAAAACTTTAAACAGATTAAAAAGGTTTAGGAGAGTGGTACTAACTAAGAGAGATCTCTAAAAGTTCCAATCCATTATGACGCTCTAGCAATTCTCTTTTTTCCTTTTAAAATTTGTGTTGTAATTTGTATCACATTGAATTCAATTTGTTTTCCTTTTATAATTAGTTATTTTAAAAAATTGTGTTAAAATTTGTGTTATGAGGTGCTACATAGCATAGGAATAGAGGGTTGACCTTGGAGCCAGGAATACCTGAGTTCAGGGTCAGTCTTTAGTGTGAACTGGCTGTGTCATCCTGGACAATTTCTTAGTGCCCCCAGATAACTCTACAACTCTAAGTTGCAGAACAGGTGTTGACTTTTATTAGAGAAAGGAAGAAAAGTAAAAAGCACTTATTAAGCTCCTACTATATGAGGCTGAGGCATCTGAGTGGCTCAATGCATGCAGTGCTAGGCCCAGAATCAAGAAGACCTGAGTTCAAATCCAGCTCAGACACTTACTAGCTATGTGAACTTGGGTAAGTCATTTAACCTCTGTTTGCCTTCATCCACTGGGGAAGGAAAAGACAGACCACTCTAGTATCTTTAACAAGAAAACCCCATGGACAATATTGGTGTGCCGTGGTTCACAGGGTCATGAAGAGTCAGACAAGACTGAATGGCTGAATAACAACACAAGAGGTTAAAAGATTTAAACCAGAGCCACACAACTAGTAAATGTTGGAGACCACATATAAACTCAGGTTTTTGTGACTGTATCCTGCACTTTGTCAGGGTCATGTCAGCACCTTGTTGTCCCTAGTAGATGGAGTATCTCATTAGGAGCTGCTAATACCAATGAAATACCAAACAAAAATGCTATTGATAATTTTTAAAAATCACCTATATTTTGTATTGATTTAGAATCTTGAACCCTAGAGACTACATTTCCCACTACATTTCCTGTTAATGTGTCTCCTTGTGTGGATGGAGTTTGGAGTTTCCATTTCTGCCCACACTGGCTCTCTCTGGCTAGGACTAGCAGGAAGGAGGGAGTTTTTTGGGTGCTTGTTGGAGTTTTTTTAATTCTGCTTAGCTCTAAGTGGATTTAAAAAGATAGTATTAAAATAATACTTGGAGTATTGAATATTAATTTTAATCTTTACAATTTCAAATAATTCCTTCTCTCCCTTCACCCAAAAAGTTGTCCTTTCTAAAAAAGAATAACAAAGAAAAAAAGAGTTTAGAAAAAAATCAATCAGCACATCAACTGCTTTTTATGGTTGATTCAATATTCCATATTAATATTCCTACACTGTTATACAAGAAGGGAGGGAGACGTGTTTTTCTCATGTGGGGCAAAGTGTTGGAGAACATTCAGTTTTTCTTGTCATAGTTATTTCCATTTCCATTGGATGTTTTGTGTTTTATTACATGTGGTGATCCTTGTGTATGTTCCTTTATAGGTTTTGTTTACTTCATTCTGCATGATTTCTTAGAAGTCATTTCATACTTCTCTAAATTAATCATCATCCATATTCATTTTTTCTCATGTATAATAATTCTCATTACATTTGTATGATACCTTGCTCATCCTTTTCCCAATTGAGGAAGTCTATTCCTTGAAAGGAATTAGCCTGAAAAAAATTCATAAACCAGAAGAAATACCAATAAATAACAAGAAACTTTAGTAAATAAATTGTAAATCATAGAATTTGGTTGCTGGGCATCAGATGTGCACTGATCTTAACGTTGTGTAGTCCTGCTCTCTGCTTGATGGATGAATCTCAGTGCTTCATACATAAAAGGCATATAATAAATGTTGAACTGAGTTGTTAAATTGAACATGTGACCCTCTAGTGAGATTATTGTAAAGTGCTCACCATTAGTAGACACAATAAATTCTTTTTCTCTTTTTTGCTTCATACTTCAAAGTATCTCTTAGAGAGTTAGAAACTCTATTGTATTTAAATTGTATTTGAAACCATGAATTCCTGATACTTAATTGCTTTTTTAAGGTATAAATTATATTAAATATAGTAGTAATAAAACTGTCCTGTCTGTTTCCTTTTGAAGTCCCTTTTGGGTATTTAAAAAAATATTTTATTGTCTTTGGTTACTTTTATTTCCCCCTAGTAAGAGTCCTTCTTCATACTATATATATTACAGTGAAACAAATTAACAGATTTCTTGTTTGTCAATATATGACTTCTGTATCACTCATTGATCACCTTCTTGCAGACTTGATTGGCCACTGCACTGATCAAAGCACTAAAACCTTTCAATAGTTTTTGGCTTTATATTATTGTATTTGTCTACACTGTTTTTCTGTTGGCTTCATTCTTCATTAGGCTTCCCAGTGTTCTCTGAATTCATCATATTTGGCATTTCTCGTTCAATTGTTTTCTATTATAGTTTACTTTTTTTGTAATCCCCTTTTGGGTTTTCTTGGCAAGAATTCTGGAGTGGTTTGCCATTTCCTCCTCCAGCTCATTTTGCAGATGAGGAAACTGAGGGAAATAGGGTTAAAGTAATTTGCCTAAGGTCACACAGCTACTAAGTGTCTGAGGCCAGATTTGAACTCAGGAAAATGAGTTTTACTTACTCCAGGCCTGGCATTCTAATCCACTATGGTACATAGCTGCCCATTATTTTTTACGATGCAATAATATTTCATGTTCAGACCATTGTTTTTTCAGCTATTCCACAGTTGGCAGTCACTTACTTTGTTTCCATTCTTTAGCTACAGCAAAAGTGCTACTATAAATATTCTTCTATATATCCATACTTTTACTCTGTATTTTGTACATATTTGAGTTTTCTCAAAAGCCCTGAGACTTTCTCAGGGAATACCTAGTTCACTTTACAGATGAGGGAACTGAGACTCAGAGTAACTTGCCCATGGTTATACAACTATATGTTATATTTATCAGGCAGGATTCAAACCCAAGTGTTTTGAATCCAAGTGTAGCATTCTCCACTGTATCACAACAGGAATTGGAGAGAACCCGAAAAAGAAAATATTACTTAGGCTTAATGAAAATTTCCTGATGAATCTTTTCCAGAAATACTTTAATCACAAGAAAGACAAATATTTGAGTTTTAGCTGCTTATAAGTTTCACTGTGAACTTTTATAGTAAATGGAAGCATTCTCAAGGAAAGAAGCTTAAAGCATAGTGTGGAAATTAGGCTTATTCACAATTTGTGGCACCATTGTGTATGAGTAGTTTGTAAAGTTATCTTTGTTACATTGGGTGCATTGTCATATTAATATAGCTTCTCAGCTGCTGAATGAATAGTACTTCAGAATTTTTTTTTTCTTTGAGGGTTTCTATGGAATGACATTGATCTTTATCCATATATGACTTCTTATCCTCTGTGACTCTTATTAGGGGCACTTCAATAGTGCAGTAGAGAGAGTGTTGCCTCTGCAGTAAGGAAGATTCGTCTTCCTGAGTTCAAGTCTAGCCTCAGACACTTACTGTGCAACCCTGGACAAATCACTTAATGCTGTTTGTCTCAGTTCCTCATCTGTAAAATGAGCTGGAGAAGGAAATGGCAAATCACTCCAGTATCTTTGCCAAACAAAGCCCAAATGGATTCATGAAGAGTCAGATATGCCAGAAAACTACTGAACCAAAGATGACTCTTGTCCATGCCCTGGAACAAATCTTCCATAGCTCTTGATGTTTTAAGGAACAATGGAGCACAAGGATTTTCCTTCTGTTGTTCCTTACTCTTTGTGATTGTCTCAACTTCTCTTCCAAGAATATATCTCTTTGATATCATTTTTGTTGCATAATCCTTTGCTGGCAATATGCTAATAGTAATTAGTATTTACATAATGATTTAAGGTTTGAAAAGCCCTTTATGTCAGTTGATCATCACAATCCTTGCTCATGATCATGTAGCTAGAAAGTATCTGAAGGCAGGAAAGAAAAAACTTAGTCCTTCTTGATTCCAAGTTTAACATTCTAGCCCACTATGCCATCTAAATGCCTTCTACACTCCTGAGAAGAATGGAGGGGGCAAGGAAGGTTGTAAACTGGATCTTTATCTCACTGACATGTGTCTGCTGACTCCTAGTCTGCCTAACCACTTTACTAGCTGGCTCTTGTCTTGCTTATGATGGTTAACAGGATTGTTTCTTGTTTTCTCATTTGCCATCTTCTACTCCTCTCTCCTTTATATCTTGTCATGAAGGAAGAGGCCTCAGCCAACATGGGTGCCAATCAATATGGACTACTTTCCTCTTTTCCATTTGTACATATGGCCACCCTGATTTTTCTTTATAAGAAGTCTCTCAATTTTAGTGGTAACTAAAAGGACTTAAAGCTGCTGGGTGATCCACATCCTTTATCTCTCACTCCCCTCATATAGTGCTAACCTGTCTCTGAGAGAAAGGCTCTTATGTTCCTAAATTCACATTGATAATGCATTGACTACTCCATTTCAGATATTAGGCTCTCTTTACAAATTAATGATTCCAGACTGTGATGGCAAAGCAGTTATTTAGGGGTGATAATGGATAGTTTGAATTGCCCTCATATCTAAAAGACATCCTCCTTTCCTCTAATCCCTTTTGAAAAGGAATACTATTATCTAAAAGATTACCTTATTGTTGAATTCAATCATTATTAACCTGTGTTGGGTATGATTACGCATAACCCTAAAAATAAGATGTAAACTATAATTTAGAAGAACATTAATTAATCCATGAATCTCATTATCTTGAAAATTAGACATATAGTTGCTCAGAACTAAAGGTCTAGCGATTATATGAGACTTTGTAAAGTTTATAAGTTCTACTCTTTCCCTTCCAACTCAGTAGACTTCACTACACAGATAATAAGATAAAGTAATCACTATTGTCCTACCACAGATGTTGATCATCCAGAGGCATGAAAGTCAGGAGGTCATACAGACCATTATGAATCAATTGTTAGAAGGAAACAGTGGTCCAAATAATCTACTCTGTCACTTTACAGATAAGGAAAATGAGTTACAAAAAAGGAGGTGTAACTTATTTAAGATCACTCAATCATATTGTGATTGGTTTGGAAAACATTTCTCTTTCATATCAGTATTTGATGTAATTAAAATTGCTTTTCTCTATTCTCCTAGGAGAATGATGGTAAACTTTTTAGAGACAGAGTGCCAGGCCCTGCCCCCATCCCACCCATCCTCCACCCTGCAGACTGAGTGCCATGCTCTTCTTCCCCAGAGACCCACTGCTGAACCCCACCCTTTTCCCCCCTCCATGCCTTACCACAGGCAGGGGAGGGAGGAAGCACTCCCATTGGGCTGTATGGCAGTGGTGATGAGAAGCATATGTGGAGAGGGGGAGGGGAAGGAGAATGGCCTAAGTGTTGCACTTCCGTTTAGGTCTGCTCCCATTCAGTTAAATGCCATGCTGTGAGCAATGATCCCTCAAACCTAGCTCCTCTCCAACCCCACCATAGGAATCACCTTCTTCATGGTCTCAATAGTCTACTCCGCACTCTCCTATAACATATGAGCCCCCTGTTCCCCAGCACCTTACCCCAGACAGAGGAGGGAAGCATTCCCATTGGGTTGTTGAGCAGAAAGGTGAGTGAGGAGAGTAATGTCCTCAGGTACATGGAGAGGAGGAGGGAAAAACCTCTGCCCCAAGTCTCTCTGGCTTTCTAGTAATGAACTCTGGTGGGTGACTACAGGCACCACAGAGAGGGCTCTGTGTGCCCTTTTTGGCATGTGTGCCATTGGTTCCTAAGAAGTAACTTTTTTATTGCTCTCTAATCAGTCTATATGTGTGTGGGTATTGTTTGTTGTCACCTTTGTACTATCAGAGAAGCATAAGAGTATTAAGGTACATGCTGAGGCTTGGCTTTTTACTTAACATGGTTAATTCAGATATGTAGGTCTCTTTTAGATACAATCTACAAATACTGTTCTGACGTACCTAAAGCTTACTCTTTCCTCTCTCTTTTTGTCTTTCTCTCCCTCCTTCCCCCTCCTTATTTCTCCCTTTCTTATCTTTCCTTCCTTCCATTTCCCTTCCTTCCTTCTTTCCTTCCTTCCTTCCTTCCTTCCTTCCTTCCTTCCTTCCTTCCTTCCTTCCTTCCTTCCTTCCTTCCTTCCTTCCTTCCTTCCTTCCTTCCTTCCTTCCTTCCTTCCTTCCTTCCTTCCTTCCATTTTCCTTCCTTTCTTCCTTCCTTCCCTCCCAGTCTCCTTCCTTCCTTTTTCTCTTCCTCTTATCTCCCTTTAAAAAATTTTCTATCCTTTCTAAGAAACAAATGACCATGACACTTCTGAATTGCATTTATACATAGTCATGAGGTAGTGAGTACATATTTACTATATATGTATATAATTAAGTAAATACATATATGTCATGTTCATATGCATGTGTGTATACTATTTTATTTTAAGGTTCCTTCCTTGGGAGCAAAATGTTTTCCTGAAGATAAAAAAATATTCCTAGCAAGGGAAGCTACAGCTGCATAAGTGCTTTGGGTATAATAAAGGGTTTGATTTTGTTTTGCTCTGCTCTCATGATTCACCCACCTTGCTTCACAGATCCCAATGGCTTTATTAAGCTTTCTAGTAAACAGGATAAGGAATTCCTATTAGATATGGAAGAAGAAATATGGCAGATGTTTTTGAAAGAATCTTATAACTTAGATTCAAAACTCAGCTGCCCACACTTTACAAAACTTGTTGTTCAGTCATTTCAGTTGTGTCATATTCTTTGTGATGCCATTTGAGTTTTTATGACAAAGAGAGTGGAATTTTTTTTTGGCATTCAGTACCATTGGAATGGTACCAAACTATAGCCTTAAATATTGTCTGGTGATCCCAAATCTATAGATATTTCACAATAAACATTCTCATTGTCTCATTCACATGATGGAAGAATTTTCTCTTCCCATAAACCTCCATGAATTCTGTGAAATTTACTCCATTGTGGTGATAATAGCCATTTGATTTTTCCTGTTTTCCTAGGAAGTAAATCTTTGGCATCTTCCAACAGCCTGAGGAGTGGGGCATATTATTCTTTCCAAGTCTTGGGCCTTTATATTGTCATGGCACCTAAATAAATTCTCTGGTAGTTGAAGTTTAGGAATTCTGCCAATAGGTTCTGTCATCCACAATGATGAATGAGTAATTGAAAACTAACCTACTAATATATGTAGCTAACCTTGGTCCATGATTCACTTCCCATTCAAACATGCACCAATATATCACGATCTACTCAGTGTGGGTATCTTACTATCTGTCCTGCTCTTGGTCTCATACCATGTAGGCAAACTTTTTTTCTACTTCTTGTTTTTGTTCCAGGAACAATAATTAAATCAATATTCCTACTATTCTTATAAAGGTCATCACAATGGATTCCTTCAAAGTTTGTTTCATAATCCTTATTATAATGTGGGCCCACGCTTCTGTCTCTGGCTTATTGCTCCCCTATGTGTTTTATATCCTACTATTAGAAAACTTCTCTCTATACACACAATTCTAATCATTCTTAGGACCACGATTTGAAAGAGGATTTGTAGACCATCTAGTTTAGTGGTTCTAAACTTGCAGTCTATGAACATAGTTTAAAAAAAATTTTAACCACTATGTTTAAATCTAATTGTTTTCCTTTGTAATCCTGATATTTTTATTTTATGTGCAGAGAGGTGGCAGAGTGGTAAGAGTGCTGAGCCTGGAATAAAAAATAAATCCATCTTCCTTAGTTCAAATCTGGCCTTAGACACTTACTGGCTGTATGGGAAAGTCATTCACCACTACTTGTCTCAGTTTGCTCATCTATAAAGTGAATTAGAGAAGGAAATGGGAAACATATCCAGTATTTTTTCTGAAGGGGGTCGTGAAGAGTCAGACACATCTAAAAAGGATTGTACAATAAAAACAAAACAAAACATTATTTTGAGAAGAATTCCATATTTTCACTAGACTGATAAAATGATCTATGATGAACTAAAAGGTCAATAACTCTTGATCTATTTTAATCAAGTTAATAAGTCCATAACAAGTATTTATTAAACTAAGCAAGGCAGGGTGGTGAGTTGAAAAATAAAAGAAAGATGAAGAAAAAAAAGTCCCTATTCACATGAAGCTCACAAGGAATTCATGATTTCCTCACTTTACAGATGAGAAAATAGTCCTAGAGGCAGAGAAACTTGTTCAAGGTCAATTAAGTAATAAAGTAAATACCAAAACTCAGGATTGGAACTCAGGAAATTGATTGCAAATCCAGTGCTTTTTTCTATAGCAGGACTTGGGAATGGGATGGTTTTTGTTGTATCTTCCAAACAGTGATCAGATTCTTTCTTTCCTTGAAGTTCACCTACAGCTTCAGGAAAGCCCCATTTCAATGGGAGGTAATTAAAACTGTTCAATATATTCTCCATTAAGTACTGAGTAGTGTTGGTGAACTTCTTGAACTACCTAAAGCTGTCAGCACTGTATTCAAATTCCAAGCGCCTGCTGAATTTGGGCTCAACCTATAATAATTCTTCAAGCAGGGCAGACTGTGGGTGTTTGAGAGTTTATCCAGACTGGCTTAATCAAAGCTTAATTCATAGCTGTTTCACAGGGTCACAAAATTGTTGAGTTGGAAGAGACTGCAGAAACAATCTAGTACAAGCCATATTCTGTAAAGACATGTTCTCTACAACTGCCCAAGTAATCATCCAATTTTTGCTCAGAGACTTCCAATGAGGGGGGAAATATTTGTTCATGAAATGTCCTTCATTCAAATCAACATGAAGTAATGGGGAGAACATTGTATTGGGAATCAGAGGATATTAAGTATAACTTCTCATTCTTCTCTTTACCAGCTGGGTGATCTTGGGTAAGTTACTTATTTGACCCATAGTCAGTTCCCTAGATGGGTTTAATAATTCAGGGACTTGCCTTACCTACCTCATAGAACTGCTTGAGAAATGAACTATGTAAAATGTATAGACCTTTGGATAAAAGAGTCATTATTTTTGGTGGTGGATAATATCCTTCTGTGTTACTTTTTCAAAGGGCAGTTACTACTACCAAATTCTGGAGTTATTCTGAAGATCTTTATTGATACTACATACTATATTTCATGAGTCCTTACCAGTACGTTTCTCTTAAGAGTCAGTCAGGGGGACAGCCAAGTGACTCAGTGAATTGAGGGATATGTGTAGAGATGGGAGTTCCTAGGTTCAAGTTTGGTTTCAAACACTTCTTAGCTCTGTGACCCTGGGAAAGTCACTTGACCTCCATTGCCTAGCCCTTAGCACTCTTCTACATTGGAACCAATACCAAGTATTTATCCTAAGATGGAAGGTGAGGGTTTAAAAAAAAGTCAGACAGTAGACACAATTAGCTCAAAGCAATGACATTTGCTAAAATAGAATACTAAGAATTGTATCTATAAAACATCTTCCTTTTCCTACCCCTTTCCCATAATCCTGAGATATACTTATTCCATCATAAATACATGTGGTATCTACAAAACTATTAAAAATAAATTAAGATAAAATGGTAGTAAGGCACACATATAGCCAAATAAAAAGTATTGAAAGTTTTACCTTACGTCTCAGAATTTGAAACAAGGGGGGGGGGGGGGAAGAGTCAAGATGGTGGCTTAGAAGCAGCAGAAGTTCAGACCTTCCTTACTGATCACAAAGTGACTGCTTCTAGGAGACTGAAAATCAAACCTAAAAACAAGACAGAACCTAGGAACCCTCCTGCTGGACTCAATCCAAAAGGTATGCCCCCCCCAAAAGCCAGAATCTCAGGTTTAAAGGGAAGGCAGAAGGAAGGTCCCAGGACCCCTCCCCCGATCCCCACCTAGAGTGCTAAGCCTCCAGTGGCAGCAGGAACCTCTGGGCAGGCAAAGACACTGGTCTGGAGGGTGTACCTTGAGGGCAGGCTGTGCCAGGCTCAGAGTGTTGAACACAGGCAGTGGGGAAGGAGCCGCAGAGGGATCATAGAGCTGGCAGCCTGGACAGAGCTATGAAGACCCTCCATATTGCTCTAGACTTCCAGGAGGTTTTGGCCTCAGGGCACATACAGCCCAACCCAGCTGAACTTAATCCCATCAAAAGTCTTCATAGGTTAGGGAAGCCCAAACTCCAATAGCCCTCTCTCACAGACTTTTGGACTTTAATTTAATCCAATCAAAAGCCTCCAGAGGACAGGGAAGCTCAAACTACAACACCCCTACCCCACAGACTGCAGGGAGAGACCTTCTGTCAAAGCTCCAAGAGGGGAGATGGACAGAAACACCCCAAACCAAAAAAATTAGAGGAGCAAGAGCATAGACAAATACAGGGAGCAAAGAAGGGATAAATATGAGCAAACAACAGAAAAGCAATAGACAGCCTCTGTACAGGTAAGGAGCAAAGAGAGAACAAAACAGAGGGGGAGGGATCAGCAAAGGAAAAATCAGAAATCCCAGTGAATTGGATACAGGCTTTAGAAGAACTCAACATGCAATTCAAAAAACAATTAAGAGAGGCTGAAGACAATTGGGAAAAAAAAAACTTAAAAACTAAGATAAGTCATCTGGAAAGAGAAAATAGTGTCTTGAAAGCCAAAATCAACCATTTTGAAAATGAGGCAAAGGAGATGAAAGATGAGGCAAAGAGGATGAAAGATGACCTCCAAAAATATCAGACCAGAAGGAGAAGGATGACCAAAAAAGACAGGGATGAAATCCAGTCTTTTAGAACCAGAATACAACAACTAGAATTAAGTGACTTCACAAGGCAGCAGGACACTATAAAACAAAACCAAAAGAATGAAAAAATTGAGGAAAATATGAAACATCTCATTCATAAAACAGAAGATTTAGAAAAATCATTCAAGAAGAGACAATTTAAGAATCATTGGTCTACCAGAAGACCATGACAAAAGATAAAGACTGAACATAATACTATGGGAAATTATTCAAGAAAATGCCCTGATATTCTAGAACAAGAGGGGAAAGTGGAGATTGAAAGAATCCACAGATCACCTCCTGTACTTAATCCCCAACTGACAACACCCAGGAATGTTATAGCCAAATTCAAGAACTATCAGACCAAAGAAAAAATATTACAAGCTGTCAAGAAAAAGTCATTCAGATACCATGGAACCACAGTGAGGATGACACAAAATATGACTGCATCTACACTGAAGGACTGAAAGGCATGGGATATGATATTCCAGAAAGCTACGGAACTAAGTCTACAACCAAGAATCAACTACCCAGCAAAACTGACTATATTCTTATAGGGGAAAGTATGGTCATTCAACAAAATAGAAGAATTCCAAGAATTTGTAAAGAAAAAACCAGATGTAAACAGAAAATTTGATGTCCAAGCACAGAACTCAAGAGAACCATCAAAAGGTAATTAAAAAAGAGGGGAAAAAAAGAAAACCAAACCAAAACAAAACAAAAAAAAAACCAACCTATTTTTAAGACACTCAATGAGTTAAAATGATATGTATCCTATAAGAAAAGAGGTCATTGTTAACTCTTAAAAACTGTTGTTATCACCTGGGCAGCTAGAAGAATTACACTTAGAGGGAACAGTGACATACTATATAGGATTAACTATCAAGACATATATATATATATATATATATATATATATATATATACATACATACATACATACAACTAGAGCTAAAAAAAGAGGTTAATACTAAGAGAAATGGGAAAAGAAACAAAAGGGGGTAAATTTATGTCACAAAGAAGCTCATGGTGGGAGGGGGGAGAACATTGATACATTGGAAGGGTAAAGAGGTTGGAGCCAGGAAATACTCAACTCTTACGTGCACTGAAATAGACCCAAAGAGGGAAGAACAATCCAATACATTGGGGCAGAGAATAGATTTGTGCCCTATAGGGGAGTAGAAGGGTAATAAATGGACTGGTGAGGAGGGAAGCAGTATAAGGGAGGGAGAAGTTGGGGGTTTTAAGAAGACTGAAAAGAAAATAAGGGGTGGAATAAGAAGGGAAGGGGGTAGAAAGGGAAGTAAAATAAGGGAGGGAACTAGGGGGACTGATTAAAAACAAACATTGGTGTAGAAGGAAATAGTAAAAGAAGAAAAGGCAGGACTAGGAGTAGAAATAAAAATGCTGGGAAATACACAGCTAGTAATCATAGCTCTGAATGTGAATGGAATGAACTCACCCATAAAATGTTAGTGAATAGCAGAGTGGATTAGAACCCAAAACCCTACCATACACTATCTACAAGAAGCACACACGAGGAAGGTAGATACACATAGGGTGCAAGTAAGAGCATGGAGTCAAATCTATTGGGCATCAACTGGTAAAAAGAAGGCAGGAGTCTCAATCATGACATCTGACAAAGCCAAAGTAAAAATAAATCTAGTTAAAAGAGATAAGGAAGGTAATTACATCCTGATAAAAGGCAGTATAAACAATGAGGAAATATCAGTACTCAATATGTAGGCACCAAATAGCATAGCATCCAGATTTCTAAAGGAGAAACTAATGGAGCTCAATGATGAAATAGATAGAAAAACTATGCTAGTGGGAGACCAGAATCTTCCCCTATCAGAACTAGATAAATCAAATCAAAAAATAAATAAGAAAGAGGTAAGAGAAGTGAATGAAATCTTAGAAAAGTTAGTAGATATGTGGAGAAAAATAAATAGGGACAAAAAGGAATACACCTTCTATTTGGCAGTAGTACATTCACAAAGATTGACCATGTATTAGGGCATAAAATTATTGCAAACAAGTGCAAAAGAGCAGAAACAATAAATGCAAACTTCTCAGATCACAATGAAATGAAGATAATAATTAGTAAAGGTACATGGAGAGATAAAACAAAAATTAATTGGAAATTAAACAATGCAATTCTCCAAAACCAGTTAGTCAAAGAACAAATCATAGAAACAATTAATAATTTCATTGAAGAAAATGACAACGATGAGACATCCTTTCAAAACCTATGGGATGCAGCCAAAGCAGTACTCAGGGGGAAATTTATATCCTTGAGTACCTATATTAACAAATTAGGGAGAGCAGAGGTCAATGAATTGAGCATGCAAAATAAAAAAATAGAAAGTGAAAAATTAAAAATCCTCAGATGAAGACTAAATTAGAGAGCCTAAAACTCAAAAGAGAAATTAATAAAATTGAAAGTCAAAGAACTATTGATTTAATAAATAAGACTAGAAGCTGGTACTTTGAAAAAACAAATAAAATAGACAAAGTACTGGTCAATCTAATAAAAAAAGGAAAGAAGAAAATAAAATTGACAGTATCCATGATGAAAAGGGAGACCTGACCTCTAATGAAGAGGAAATTAAGGCAATCATTAAATATTATTTTGTCCAATTATTTGGCAATAAATATGGCAATCTAGGTGATATGGATGAATACTTACAAAAATATAAATTGCCTAGACCAACAGAGGAAGAAATAGAACAAGTAAGCAACCCCATATTAAAAAAAAATAAATTGAACAAGCCATCAAAGAACTCCCTAAGAAAAAATCCCCAGGTCCAGATGGATTCACAAATCAATTCTATCAAACATTCAAAGAACAACTAACCCCAATATTATACAAACTATTTGACAGAATAAGCCAAGAAGGAATTCTACCAAATTCTTTTATGACACAAATATGGTACTGATCCCAAAACCAGGCAGGTCAAAAACAGAGAAAGAAAATGATAGGCCAATCTCCTTAATGAATACAGATGCAAAAATGTTAAATAGGATACTAGCAAAAAGATTCTAGCAAGTCATCACAAGGGTTATTAACTATGACCAGGTAGGATTCATACCAGGAATGCAAGGATGGCTCAATATTAGGAAAACTATCCACATAATTGACCATATTAACAAGCAAACTGACAAAAAACATAATGATTATCTCAATAGATGTAGAAAAAGCCTTTGATAAAATACAACACCCATTCCTATTGAAAATACTAGAAAGTATAGGAATAGAAGGGCCTTTCCTAAAAAATAATAAATAGTATATATCTAAATCCATTAGCCAACATCATCTGCAATGGGGATAAAGTAGAAGCCTTCCCAGTAAGATCAGGAGTGAAACAAGGATGCCCATTATCACCTCTATTACTTAACATTGTACTAGAAACACTAGCAATTGCAATTAGCGGAGAAAGGGAAATTTACCATATTAAAATTGGCAATGAGGAGACCAAGATATCACTCTTTGAAGATGATATGATGGTCTACTTAAAGAACCTTAGAGAATCAACCAAAAAGCTAGTCAAAATAATCAACAACTTTAGCAAGATTGCAGTATACAAAATAAACCTGCATAAGTCATCAGTATTTCTTTACATCTCCAACCCATTTCAGCAGGAAGAATTAGAACAAGAAATTCCATTTAAAATCACCCTAGACAATATAAAATACCTAGGAATCTATCTGCCCAGACAAACACAGGAACTATATGAACCCAACTACAAAACACTCTCCACACAATTAAAACTAGATCTAAACAATTGGAGAAACATTGATTGCTCATGGGTAGGAGAGCTAACATAATAAAAATGACAATCCTGCCCAAATATTACTTATTTAGTGCCATACCCATTGAATTACCAAAAAAAAAATGTTTTTACTGAATTAGAAAAAAAAAACATAACAAAGTTCATTTGGAAGAACAAAAGATCAAGGATATCCAGGGAAAGCATGAAAAAAAAAATGTAAAGGAAGGAGGACTTGCAGTCCCAGATCTCAAACTATACTATAAAGCAGTGGTCTTCAGTACAATTTGGTATTGGTTAAGAGACAGAAAGAGGGATCAGTGGAATAGACTAGGGATAAATGACCTCAGCAATACATTCTACAAAAGATCCCAGTTTTTGGGACCAAAACCCACTATTTGATAAAACCTGCTGGGAAAATTGGAAGACAGGATGGGAGAGATTAGGTTTGGATCAACACCGCACAACCTACACCAAGATAAACTCAGAATGGGTGAATGACCTGAATATAAAGAAGGAAACTATAAGCAGATTAGGCGAACACAGAATAGCATACTTGTCAGATCTTTGGGAAAGGAAAGACTTTAAAACCAAGCAAGAGCTAGAAAAGAACCATAAAATGTAAAATCCACATAATTGACCCTATTAACAAGCAAACTGACAAAAATCACATGATTATATAAATAGATGTAGAAAAAGCCTTTGGCAAAATAAGACAGCCATTTCCATTGAAAATTAGATTACATCAAATTAAAACGTTTTTGTCCAAACAAAATTAATGCATCCAAAATTAGAAGGGAAGCAACAAATTGGGAAACAATCTTCATTACAAAAACCTTTGACAAAGATCTAATTACTCAAATTTATAAATAACTAAATCAATTGTACAAAAAATCAAGCCATTCTCCAATTGATAAATGGGCAAGGGACATGAATAGGAATTTTCAGTTAATGAAATCAAAATTATTAATAAATAAATAATAATATATAAATATAAATATAAATAAATAATAAATAAAAAGTGCTCTAAATCTCTAATAATCAGAGAAATGCAAATCAAAACAACTCTGAGGTATCACCTCACACCTAGCAGATTGGCTAACATGATAGCAAAGGAAAGTAACGAATGCTGTAGGGGGTGTGGCAAAGTTGGGTCATTAATGCATTACTGGTGGAGTTGTGAATTGATCCAACCATTCTTGAGGGCAGTTTGGAACTATGCTGAAAGGGCATTCAAAGTCTGTCTGCCCTTTGATCCAGCCATAGCACTGCTGGGTTTGTACCCCAAAGAGATAATATGGAAAAAGACATGTACAAAAATATTCATAGCTGTGCTCTTTGTGGTGGGAAAAGCTTGGAAAAGGAGGGGATGCCCTTCAATTGGGTAGAGGCTGAACAAATTGTGGTATATGTTGGTGATGGAACACTATTGTGCTCAAAGGCATAATAAAGTGGAGGAATTCCAAGTGGATTGGAATCACTTCCAGGAATTGATGCAGAATGAGAGAAGCAGAACCAGGGAAACATTGTACACAGAGACTGATACACTTCCCCATTAGTGGCAATGCAGTGATTCTGAACAACTTGGAGGAATCTACGAGAAAAACCACTAGCCACATTCAGAGGAAACACTGTGGGAGTAAAAACACTGAAGAAAAACAAATGCTTGAATACATGGGTCAAAAGGAATATGGTTGGGGGTCTAGACTCTAAATGAACACCCTAGTCCAAACAACAACATGGAAATAGGTTCTTATCAAGGACACAAGTAATACCCAATGAAATTGCATGTCAGCTGAGGGAAGGGTGGGTGGATGGGAGGGAGGGAAATAAAGTGAGTTAGTATTGTAACCAAAAAAAAATTTTTTTTTTGAAACAAGTATTGATTCCAAGTCTGAAGAGTGGTAAGAGGTAGGCAACTGGGGTAAAATGATTTGCCTAGGGTCACACAGGGAGGAAGTATCTGGGGTCAAATTTGAACCTAGACCCTTCTGACTCCAGACCAGGCACTCTATCCACTGAGCCACTTCATTCCTTTGAATGGTTTTGATATTCTTTGTCTCCTCCCCTCATGGAGTCTTCATGTTGCTTCCCCTGGAGACAATGATTCTCCTATGTAGATTGTTCATATATATATTTGAACAATCTACATAGGAGAATATATATATCCAGTGTCTACTTTTTTGTATCTCTACTCAACATCCAGGACATGTCCACTCTTGAGTGCTTAGTTGACTCTCTTCTCTGCTGCCAGAAATCAAATGCTTTGAAATTTCTTCTTTCTCTGAGTCACTGCTTCTCTGTGTATATCTCTTGAGAGTACCTGGATAAACCTCAGCTGTGCCTCTTTAAATTAGGAAGTATTTCTGCTCCACAGCACAATGACAGATGGTGAGTAAAGAAACAAAACCTCCTCTCCTCTGCTCCTCTAAGAAATAGGCACAGCGATCACACTCCAAAGAGCATCTTCCAAGATGGTAAGCTCAGTTTTTCAAGAGGCTTCTAGAGGTGGGAATAATTTTTCTCAGGTCAATGACTTTGTCCCCCTAAATTCAAACAAGAACACTTTTTTGCCCTTCATAAAATAATAGCAGGTTATTAACACATTTTTGCACAGTTCTTTGCTTAGTAAAAGCTTATATTAAATCCTTTGTCTACTCCTTGTGTGTGTGTGTGTGTGTGTGTATAGAAGGGCAAATCTCACATACCCTTTGTATTATCATTATCATCATTAAGAATTTCAATTGCTTTATTTTATTTTCTTGTTTCATAGTTCTTGGTGTATTCCTGGGAGGTTCTGTGGCTATTTTGAAGACTTAGAATCAGGATGAGTTGGACCTCTGCCTCATACATTGATTAGCTTTTTGACTCAAGACATAATTTCATTTCTCTTGGTCTACAGTTTCCTAATTTGTAAATGATAGAGCTGGATTTGACAGTTTTTAAGTCTGTCAACTCAAAATCTAAGACCCTATGCCATAGTGGCATTACAAATGTCTAGCAGCTCTCCAAAGTAGTTGCTGGAAGAAAAGGTATCATTGGAAGCTCTGGGCAGCAGCAAAAACCCACTGGAAACCACCCAGACATATTCCTGAAAGTCCCAAGTGAGTCAAAGGAACATTGTATCCCTGGGAGGCAATTTGGACAGATTCAGAGCTTTATCACCACCAGAGAGGTCTGGTGTTTACCCTATAACTATGGAGTCCCTGGGCCTTGAGAGACTGATCTTCTGCTGCTTGGCCCTTGGGCCTGGTGTGATGTGGTGCCATAATTGGCATGTGTGGAGTTATTCTACCACATTGTTCCAGAATATTTACAGAACACACTTTAAATGGTTTTCCACCTCCAATCCCTTCATGTTTGGAAAAGGAACGCATTGGCCCAAGAGCTACAAACACTTTCCCTGGGAGAATGGTGTGGGCTGAATAAGGCTGGCTTAGGGGTAATTTGAGTCAACTGACCTCCTACTGCAGGCTGGAAACTGTGGTAAGTCATAATATCAGGCTTAAAACGGGAAGGAAGGGGACCTTTGAGGTCATCTAATCCTGCCCCTTCACTTTTCAGATAAGGAAACTGAGGTCCGGACAGGGGAAGATCAAGAAGCTGAAATTATTGCCTATATAGTTACAGAACTAGGATTTAAACTAGGGTTCTCTGACTTCAAAGACTCAGAAGGAAAGTCTCCAAGGGATAATGATGCCAAAAGACGCATGAAATTTGGCTCTGTTGGTGGCATTGGTGTTGACAAATGTGGAATTCAGATCATTTACCAGTTTAATTAAAATCTGAATCCTAGTTCTGCTTTACAATCTCTGTGACCTTGATCAGGTCACCTCCCCTCCTTTACCTCCCTTTTCACCACCTTCAAAGAAGTAGAATTATATTTATCCTACCTACCTTCTAGATTGTTGTGTGTACTAAGTGCAACATTATGCATGACAATGTTTGGAAAGGAATTCAGGCATTCTACTGATAACTCATTTATATGGAGGTTATTTATCTGGTGGCCTCCTCTTATCTAGAAAGTACCTGAGACCTCAGATTTCCAGGGAGAAAAAAAAAGCCTTTTGTCAAGCCAAATTATGTGTCCAGGCTCTCACACATAATTTGGCTTGCCAGAAGGGTATTTTTTTTCCCTTTCTGGGATACTGAGATCTCAGTTACTTTAAAAAAAAAAAATATATATATATTTATATATGTGTATTTATAGGAATATATATATATATAAATACATATAGTTATATATCTTATCTTTCCATACTCTTTCCCTTTATATATACTATATCTAATACTCATATATACACATATACATTTATTAGGAAAGGTCTTTAAGTGCTTATTCAGGGACCATTTTAACTTTAAGACACAATTCTAACAAGCTTGGTTATTTCATATACATTACATAGAGATAATTATAAGTATCTGGAGAGAACATTTGCTGTGAGAGATATTCACCAACAGTAGGAAGAAGTAACAGCTGACACTGAGGAAGAAGATTGAACAACCATAAACAATAGACCCAAGAATTCAAAAAGAAGAGCTATTTGGGGTCATTTAGTGAAGGGGTATGTAGGCTGATATATATATATATATATATATATATATATATAATATATATATATATATATATATATATATATATATACACTATGGGCCCCGAGACCATAATCATATAATACATATAGGGCTCAAACATCTAATGATCATGGAATGTTAAATTTGTAAGGGATCTTAGAAAAAATGGGTGCATAGCTGAAGAGATGGTGTGTTGTAGTTCAGGAAGTCTTAGATTTAATTCCGTCTCAGACACTAACTGTGTGACAAGGCAAGGCATTTATTTAAATTTCTTCAGTCTCAGTTTTCTATCTTGTAAAATGGAGATAATGATAACTATAACACTGAACTAACAGGGTAGTTGTGAAAATCAAATGAGATAATATATATGAAACACCTTTCAAATCTCAAAGAAATATATAAAAAAATGTCAGTAATGACGTTTTGGATGTGAAAGAGACCTCAGAAAGTATCTAGTTCAATCCCCTTATTTTTCAGTTGAGGAAACTGAGGACCAAAGAAGGTATCAGGTCACAATCATCTCTCATATAATTGAGCCAGGTTTAGATTAGAACCCAAGCCCTTTGACTCCTCTTGTAGCACTCCTTCCACTACCTATCTCATCCTGCTTCACCTCTTGAAAAATTAGGCAATGGAATCCCAAAGAGGTAAAGTGAGTCAGAAGCTTTCCCTCTTCATTTTATGGCTGAATGACCATCGATTTGGAATGTTGTACAATAGATTCTTGCTCATTGCACCATGACAAGTTAGAACAGATGACTTATGGTCCTTTTCAATGAGATTCTGAAATTTTTGACTTTTAACTTAAAATCCAAATTATTATTCTCTTACCTAGTAATCTGCAATAACATGATACTTCTTCATAGCCTATATTTCAGATTTCTTAATCTGGCATTAAAGGATTTCTCAGTTTTTTGCCCTAATCTACCTTTCAACCACACTGTACCCTTCTGCTCTATATAGCAGCCAACCAGATCTCACCCACTTTTCCTTACAAAAACAAAACAAAACAAAAACCATTTTCTCATCTCTATTCTGTGTCTTCAGTTCCATTCAGTGAATACATATCAAATGGTTATTTAGAGAGACATAAACTCTTTATTGATTTGTAGACTCCACGAGAGCAGAGACTAGAACATATCTAACTTTGCATCCCTGGCCCTACATAGAGTGCAGGCTGACAACTCAAATTCAGTATCTTATATGTGCCAAGCACTGCATTAAGCCCTGGGAATGCAAAATAAAAATGCAAAAACAGTATTTTGACAAATTCATTCTAGCGGAAACAGGAAAACAATTTACACCATGACTAAAATAATGAATCAAGAGACAGACAGAACTCTGATTAGTTCAGTGACCTAGCAATACAGTACTGTAGAAATAGCAATGGTTCTGAAGGCAGAAGATCTATATTTAAATACCACCTCTGATGCCCACAGACCTTGGGCAAGTCATATCTTTCTTAGACCTCATTTTCCTCACCTGTAAAATTAGGGGATTGAATTAGGTGGTAGCCTCTGAAGCCTCCTCTGGCTCTACATCTCTGAGCCTAGGATTCTATGGCTTTAGAGGCTAATGATGAAACATACCTCTTCCCTCTTAGCAGAGAGGTGGTATACTATAGGTGTAGAAGAAGGCATACCTTTTCAGACATGGCCAATGTGTTGACTGCATTAATTCTTTGTAAGGTGTAAAAATTTGAGTAAGAATCTGTTTTTATTGTGACAGAGAAATCATAGGACCAGCTGCCTGATGGTTTCCTTCAAAACCTGAGTCCCTGACCATTGATTGTCACAGGATTTTAAAGGCAAAAAGAGAAACTTACAGAGTGAGGTTGAAGACGCAAAGGGGTCACTCTTGATCTGAGTAACAGTGACTCATTCCTGGACCTGACAGCTCTCTTCTGGAGCTCTGAGATCTCTTTTGGAGCTCATCAGGAGCCCTGGGACTCTGAAGTAGTCCCAAGACCTCTGCGTGACCCTCTGCTTCCTTTATGAGCTAGCTTGGCCAGAGTACATTGTCAAATGGATTGACACACATGATTAACATGGTAATCTACTATGATTAATATGGTAACACACACAGTTAAAGTTGCTATAACAATCCAGACACTTGAAAATATTACCCTGGGACTACATTCTTAGTCTGGTTACATACACAGACTAAATTGCTTGGGACTAAATTCTTACTACAAATCACAGTTACAAGGTGTCAAACTAAAGGGATTCATAAACCAATACAAATGAGGGGCAACTTAATTGTTTCCCTTTTACAAAGGGAAAATTCTGTTTTGCAGATGGGATGTGTGTTAATAGGATGTGAGACTGATGTAAAAAGATGCACATTAATGAGACATTTTACCAAAAAAATGGATAGGGAGGAAGGAATAAAGAGGGAGGAATGGAATGGAGGAAATGGAAATATGTGAGCATTACAGACAGACAGAGCAGAGGCAGGAAGGCCCACACAATGCTGTCCAGGATCTCAGTGAGAAAAGCTTCATCTTTTTAGCTGCTTTTACCTACTTACTACTTTCTCCCCCAATCCTCATCCTCAGTTGTCTGTAGGAGCGTCCAAATGGAGACCTGACCAGGAACAGCTTGGCTTCTCCAGGGAGCTCTGGCAAACTTTCAGGACAAAGTTGGCACGTGAGTCCTTTTGCTCACTTGAGTGACTCACTGAATAATCGGAGCATATTCTCCTCATGTTGGCTGCCAGCTGTAGCTGTTGGCTCACCTCTTCTTGGTTCTGAGAGTGCTGCCACCACCCAGTGCTAAGGAAACGATGGTTGCTTAATTGTGCCCATCTCTGTGGAGCAATGGCAAACTCCGTTTTTAGAGAAGCTGGAGGTTTGGTATGTATTGGGGTAGAAGGGCATTAATTCCCATCTCTCTCCATGTACTGCTTTGAGACATTTTCTTTCTGTCTATGAAGGTTTTGTGGCCACTAAATGTGTTGGAATTCTACTTATGAAATCTACAGAAAATAAATATGAATAAGATGAGTAACAACGATCTTGAATATATGGTCATACCTTCATTCCTACCCTCTTGCTTTGCATTCCTTAATACTAAAGAACAATTTATAATAATGAAACTTTATACTTATCATAGCCTTTCAGGTCTAAAACAGAGCTTACACATTTTTTCTTAACTGATCCTAGAACAATAGCGAAAGTTCCAGAGTTAGTATCAGAAGACTAAAATTTAAATTCCATCTCTATCTATCACTTACACCTGCGTGACCTTGGACAAATGATTCCCTCTTTGAGCCTTAGTTCCCTCATCTATAAAATGAGGATAATAATTCTATCAACCTCACAGGGTGGTTCATAGGACTATAGATTTCTATCTAGAGGGGACTTAGAGGTAGAGGTCATCTAGCACTACCCGTGTCATTTTACAGATGAGGAAAGTGAGGCTTATAGAAGTTAAATGGAAGCTAGGTGGAACGGTAGCTAGAGCATAGGACTTGGGGTCAAGAAAACTTGAGTTCATATCCTTCCTCAACTTTTCTCTGACTATATCAACCTGGGGAAATCAATCAATCTCTTTGTGCCTCAGTTTTCTCATCTATAAAATGGTAATAATAATAATAACAACTATCTGACAGGGTTGTTGTGAGAACTGAATAAGTTAACATATTTTAAAGCTCTTTGCAAATATAAAAGTTATTTGTTGTTGTTGTTACTTACGGTAATAAAGCTACTAAATTTCTGAGGCAGAATTCCTACTCAGTCTTCACATCTCCAAAGTCAGCACTCTGTCCACTAAATCATCCTGCATCTCCCTATCTTCACATAGTTTCTTATTTCCTCTCACTTGATTCTAAAACCTCTGCAATCTGTCCTTCAACTTCACCATTTTATTGAAACTGCTGTTTCCAAAAAGATCTCTTGATTATCAAATCTTTTCTCAGTCTTCATTTTTTCTTGACTTCCTTGCAGTCTTAGACACCATAGTTTATCTGTTTGTTCAGTATACTTTCTCCTTGCCAGTTTTTATGGAACTTCTCTGTCATTGTTCTTCTCCTATCTGTCTGACCCCTCTTTCTCAGCCTCCCTTGCTGGATCTTCCTTGAGATCATGCCCGTTAACTGTTCAGGCTTTATCCTAAGCTTTCTTCTTTTCTCCCTACAATATCTTGCTTAGTGACCTCATCAGCTCCCATGGATTCAGTTATCATTTCAATGCAGATGATTCCTCTAAGCATACACACACCCACATGCATCAGGCTAATGATAACCGCCTACCATATGGAGCTTTTATGAGGATTCTATGATATATTTGTAAAAAAGAATTTAGCACAGTGCTTAGATAATATATATTGACATATAATATATATATTGACATATAATACAACATGTGTATGAACTAGACAGCTAGATAGATAGATAGATAGATAGATAGATAGATAGAAAGAAACAGATTTGGTGAGCTCCAGACTTGCATCACCAATTGCCTCTTGGTCACCTCAAACTGGATGTCTCATGGACATAATAAATGTGATATATCTGAAACAAAACTCATGAACTTTCCCCCAAAATCTTCCTCTCTTTGTGAACATCTCTATTATTGCTGAGATCACTGCAAACCTCTCAGGCACCCAAATTTGCAGTCTTGATGTTATCCTTGCACTTAACTCAATACTTAATCTGTTGCCAAGAGGGAAAGAAGAGGAAGAGAATAAGCATTTATATAGCCCCTGCTGAATTTCTGGTACTGAGCTTTTTACAAATATTATCTCATTGGATTCTCATAAGAGTCCTATAAGATAGATTCCACTATGCCATTTTATACCTGAAAAAACTTGAGGCAAATAGAGTAACTTGTTCTGGGTCACATTCCAGTAAGTATCTGAATCAGGATTTGAACCCAGGCCTTTCTGACTTTCTGTCTGGTGCCTTAGCCTTTCATTATGCCTTAATGTCTCTCACCAGGAATAGAATTTTCCAGCTTTTTCAGCTACTTTTGTTAACCATATTTGTTTCTGAATAATATCTGTGACTTTTCAAAAACCAGATGATTTAAAAACATTCCTAAGGGAGATTTTTCCCTCATTGTTTCTATGAAAGGCAGAATGCTGTATAGTGAAAGTGGGCTAGATTTAAGTCAGAGGACCTACATTCTAATTCTGATTGCTACCCATTTCCCTGTGAGAAAATAGATGTCTCTTGCTCTTTATGTATTTCAGTTTCTTCTTTTCTAAAATTAGAGATTTGGACTAGATGATCTCTATGGTACTTTCTTAGCTTTCAATCCATGATCTATGAATATTTCTATCACCTCCCAAGGTGCCTTCTTTAAAAGTTTCACTCATTTGGATGTATACATACTGGATGTTGGTTAAAACATTATTTGCATGATCTTATAGTCACAATTCATATGTACAATTACTTTATTTTTATTTTTAAACCTTATTTTCTGTCTTAGAATCATTACTGAGTATTGCTTCCAAGGCAAAAGAGGGGTAATGGCTAGGAAATTGGGGTTAAGTGACTTACTCAAGGTCACTTAACACAGCTAGGAAGTATCTGAGGTCAGCTTTGAATCTAGGACTTCTCACCTCTGGGCCTGACTTAATCCACTGAGCCACCTAATCCCCCCTTCTCCTTTACAGTTACTTTATGATCACTCCTATCTTTTCCCCTTTGCCCTCCATCACTAAAGCCATATGTCCCAGTGAACCAACTATGAGCCTCTTTAAAAAGACCCTGGACAAAGTTTTGTTTTCAATCCTCATAAAGTACTAGGACCCTTGGGTGCTCAAGATCATCTTAGAATAAAACATTGGAGTCATAAGGTCCCAAACCAGGGGTAACTGAACTTTGTTTGGAATGGAAAAGGCCAAATCAGAGAGTGCTGACAAACTTGGCAAGCCCTCACCAGCTTGTGGTGACTGCTTTCTCTAAAGAGAGGTTGCTATGATGCTGGTCCTGTGGAGCTCATGGCAGCTTCTTTTCAAATATCCTGTAAAACATTACCTATGAATACACTCAAAATTTGAAATTTAAACTAATGTGAGTGCCCAGAACCCTTGTTGAATTGAACTGTCCCAATTCGCTGTGACAGTTTGGATCCAAAAACCATAGCCCCAGCCATTCCAAATAGATAAGAATCTTCTACCGTTAATAGATCTGTGACTTGTACTAAAGAAACTTTGACAGAAATGATATATTTTTATGTGTTCCCATATTCACTGGGGGATATTCTACATTGTGCCACTAAAATTTTTTATTTTATCCTAATGGCTTAAGTAGAAGAGATGTAAGAAATATGCTCACCACATGTACAATATTTCAAGTTTTGGAAATATATCCAAGATGAGAGAAAGTCGTGATACAAGTAACCCTAAACTCACTAAAGTAAATACATTTATTCTTTTTTAAGTTACAAATTCTCTTTTTTCCTCTCTGTTACTTCTCCCACCCATTGAGAAGGCAAACAATATAATAACCATTATACATATCAAGTCACACAAAGCAGATTTTATAGCATTTAATTTTTCCAACGGAAATATCAGTTATTTTGATTCAATCTTACGGAACACTACAACAGGCAGCCATGTATTAATGAATATAACAGTGGACTTGATATAAGAAAGATTTGAGTGCAAATCCTTCTTCTAACACTTAATTGTTATATAATCATGGGTAATTTACTTGCCTTCTCTAAACTTGTTTCCTCATCTGCAAGTGGGAATAATAATCCCCCAAATCCTAACTATATATCAAATCAGATCCTGGAAATAAAATATTTTGTAAACTTTAGATGACTGTAGAAATGCTAGGTAGTATTATTATTATTATTATAGCAAATTGTAGTTTTTAGCAAAGATAAAAGTGGTAAGAATGTGCATGAAAACCAAACTTGCATGGAGAGAAGGAAAACCCTTTGTACTAAGAACATAGAATACTCAAAGAAGCTTGCTCTAGTGTTCTAACAGAAGCTCTCAGTTTAATTGTTTCTTTGTGAACTTTATTTGACCTCTAATTCAAGGATCTCCTAAAGGAAAGCCTAGCCAACCAACAGTCTGGAGTGCCCCACCCTGAATGGCCCAGTCTTTCATTACCTCACCATGTAAAGAATGTCCAAGCAGTGCTTTACTTGGTCAAGGGGAAAATAAGAAAACATATCACTTATGACAATTTCAGTTTAAAATTCTCACTTTTATTCTTCCCATGTTGGGGATGTGGGGACTGGTAGTTCCACTATTTTTTTCTGCTTTTCAATTTTGAATAGTTGGAGATATGAAGAATGGCAAATTACCAAGGCTAATATGAGGAAAGTTTGACCTAATTTCGTGTCCTAAGCAAATCTTAGATTGAGTTGAGAAAATTCTTTTTGGACCATGTCCTTGGCTTTTGCTGGAAACTATAGAATTTGTTACTAACAAATTGACCTGAGATTCTGGGACAATCATATGACTATAATAAGATATAGCAGATTGGCCTTAATGCCAAATCGCTATGGATCTCCTAGTTTCTCAAGTAACTTGGAATTTCCTGAGCCTTCATATTCTGGATAATCATCATGAGAGGCTACAGTGTCTGAATAATGATAGAAAGTATCAATGAGGTTTTTAATCATCCCATCTGGTGTTGGGGAATTTGAACTCCTGTTCCCAAAGTATTAAGTTCCCTGAACTTCCCCCATGGTCTTCATCATTTTTGGAGGGCTTTAAGTGTCTTACCATGAACCCATTGCAAGGGAGTCTTTTATATCTACACTTGTGGCTTCCAAGATCCCCTGGGAAAATATGGAGCTTCTCTGAGAATATAAGAATCTGTGGGCACTGTGCTGAGGATTCTTCCTCCAAAAGGATTCAAAAATCACCATTGAGATTCCCCTTTAGTTTCTTCCCCTATATGGAAGCTAAACATTATAATCTGAGCCTCAAAGTCAATTTATATGGGACTCTGTCCTTGCTAATAGATAATATCAATGCCCTATGCCTCCATGAAAGGTGGTTGTTGGAGTAAGCAAGAGGGAGAAAGAGAGGAGAATTCCAGGCTCTTTGAGTCTCTTAAAGTTTCCATGGACTCTTTAATCTCTTTAAGCTCTCTGGTCCCACTTCAGGGGCTTCTGGCTTCTAGTTTTGAAAAAGAAGTTGGAAGATGCCAACTCCACATTAGGTTGCTGAAGGGAAAGTAAGACTCTGGAAAGAAGACAATATGGAGCTGGCAGTCTCCATCAGGACTCTATCCCCAGTTTGCTACACTAGAGACTTCAAGGAACTTCTCTTTTAGTGAGATCCAAGATTCTCTCATGGTTGAGCAGTTAAGTAGCTCAGTTTCCAATGAGGGAGCTCCTTTCACTCTGTACTGCTTGATACATATTATCCTGTTTATACTTTCTCTGATTTATCTTTGACTTTTGAATTGGGTATGTAGATTTTGTTGCTAATTGCTATGTGTATTATTTGTGAAAGATATTTAATGGGAAAGGGATCAAGGTTCAGATATAGAGTTTGGGGTCCAAGAGTTTCTACATTAAATAAACTGCAATCAGAGTTGAACTAAAAACTAAAAATCACATCTCTTATAGTAGTGATAATAAATCTTTTAAAGATGGAGTGCTGTGCTGGAGTAGAGGTCCTCCCATAGCAAGGAGTTTTCTCCCTTAAAGCAGTCTTAAGTATGGGTGGAGTAGAGGTCCTCCCATTTCTGATCCTGGCGAGTTCTCACATCAAAATGGGGAATGTTTCCAGGAGGGAATTTGTTCCAATGGAGGATTCCTCAATGTGGAAATTTTTAACATTCACAAGTCTAAGAAATTTCAAGACTTATGATCCCCCCCTGATGATCATTGGGAGACTAGTTTCCCCATTGATCATTTAACATAATCAATTTGTAATCCTAAATGCACTTCTAACTATAGATATACACAATATTAAATTTTCTAAGAGAAATTAGAATAGTGAGGGAGGAAATAGAAAAGAAAAGAAAGCAAAACCAATGTTTTGTTAGGCGCATTGACAGAAAGCCAAATTAGGGGCAGTCCCTTTTGGCATAAATGTGTACATTTACAATAAATGTTCAATCAAAGTTCAGTTCAATCAATCATATTCAAAATTCATTCTTGATCTTCTTGATGAAGTGTAGGTTTTCCAGCATCTTTCTGCAACAGTTCATTTTCTGGATATAAAAGTTTCAAGCTTCTTTCTTGAAGATCTTTTCTCAAACAAAATCAAAATCTTGAATTTTTATAAAAGTATAATCTTAAACAAAAAATCAAAATTCTTGGATTTTTATAAAAATACAATCTCAAATGAAAAATTCAAAATTCAAAAATTCTTAGATTTTAAATTAAAATACAATCCCCCCTGAAGTAGGTGTTAAAAAACATCAAGTTTAGCTCAGAATGCAATGTTCAGTTATGGGGGTGTATGAGTCAATTATCAAAAGAAGAGAAAAAACAATCAAAAACATAAGGAAAAAAATTCAAAATAGGTCCTTGTATAGGTCCAATTTAAAGTAATTTCTATCCCACAAGTATGTAGGACAGAATGCAGTAATATTTCACTTAGCCATTTGTAGCCAAGACTACAAGAAGTTGCCATAATATAAGAAGAGAAGAATTAGAATTCTATTTTGATGGGGAAATGTTATTCTCTCATTTGATTTTTTTGTCATTCTCAGGGATATAGGGAGCCAGGATGATAGTCAAATTTTGTACTTGTATGAGTACTTCACAAAAAGTGTAGATACAAGGAAGTCCTATGACTTAACATATGTCAAGCATCGCAACCTTGAGTCTCACGTTAGTATTTCTTGTGTGCTCTTTTTGGCACTATTCAGGTTAAGTCTGTGCTACTTATTTTCATTCCATTTTCTGGAATCAGATACAAACATTAATCACAGTCCTATAATATTTTATCAATAAATGGCAGGTTCCCATAGTTTAAAGCTTTTGCATTGACATTATAGCAAGAATATATATATTAACTTGTATTACTGAAGAAAAATAATATTATTTATGTGTACCTTTAGTACAAGAAATGAGAAAAAATCAAATATTCTAATCAAAATAAAGAAAAGAAATAATAAAAAATAAGGAAAAAATCAGTAATTCAATGTGTTCTCAAAAAACAGCATCCATTTGTCTATGGATTATTATCTCCAATTCATATGATAGGATACAATCAATCAGTCTCAGCAGAAGATGCTTTCTTCACATGTGAGCAGTGAATCCAAGAGTCCTTTTCTCATATCTTTATGGATGTTGGAGCAGTTGACAATATTTGGAATGGTCCTTCCCACGAAGGCTGAGTTGCTCCAGTTCGCTTGAAATTCTTAATATAAACTTTATCTCCTGGATTCAGATCATGCAGAGAAAACTCTAATGGTCCGGCTTGTACTGCAGCTCTGGATTTATGAAGTTCACGTAGTTTGTGCTGTAACTCCTGTATATAGGAAGCAATAGTAGTATCTCCCCCTAATAGTGATGTATATGCAGGGGAAAAAGG